>NW_026712247.1:0-281527 GCF_030504385.1 Musca domestica | reverse complement strand
TTATTTTTGTCCTCCGCAGTCGTAATATGCACTATGTAACTACAATATTTGGGGAAATATATCAAATACAGCTCAGAAATACATTTGCTAAATTTTATCGAGATCGGTTCAGATTTGGATATAGCTCCCATATATATCTTTATCCGATTTACCTTTGATTGTGCACCAAACGTCTAATATTTTCCCAAATGGGATGAAATTTGGCACTTACGACCGAATTGAGTCTAGAAGGTAGTATGCCAAATTTGTTGAAGATCAGTTCAGATATAGTTATAGCTCCCATATATACTGTTCATCCGATTTGTTATATTTGTTACCCTCAGCCGTAATATGCACTCCGTAACAACGATATTCAGGGAAATATATCAAATACAGCTCGAAATATCTGTGCCAAATTTTATCCAGATCGGTTCAGATTTGGATATAGCTCCCATATAAATCTTCATATGATTTCAAATTAATTGTGCACCAAATGGGCAATACAAGTCCAATTTAAAAAGATACAAATGCTTCGGCATATTTAGTCCTTTGAACTTGAAATTATAGTCATAGCGTGTATGATTATGCCGATTTCTAATAAATTAGCAAAGTGGTGTAGGGTATCATAAAGTCGGGTCCCGCCCGACTTTAAGACTTTCTTTACTGTTTTTTTTTTTTTTTTTTTTTTTTTTTTTTGAAAATTTATGACGCGATTAGCTATGTAAGGTAAACAAATTCAAATTTTCAAAACTTCCAACAAAAATATTTTTCAAAGTCGGAAAGGTGCAGTTATGGCGTTGCCCAGGATCACACAATGAAACCAGAATCAAATAATTTCCAAATAAGTATGCATTTTTTACAAATATGCTTGAGAATATCTCACTGTGCCGACCACAATAATAATTGTAATAATGAGGTAGTGGGGGGATGGATGAATTTAACAACAGCAACACTTACAACAGCAAAATATTATAAACTGTCAACACTTTTCACGCAACACATCACAGATGGCAAATGTAACAAGAACAACAAGTTAAAACTGCCGTAATTGTCGTACATCATCGTCGTCGTTGTCGTCGAACAGTCGCTGTTGTCGCCGCTAATGGCTCAACAAATATGAGAAATTAATGACAAGTTTTCGTTGTTTTTTCTCGTCGGTTAACATTTTTCTAGTTTTGTTAAAAACAATTAAAAGGCAATTCCGCTAAAGTTTTTTTATCTTCTTCCTCTACCCCTCGAAAAAAATGGTTGTCAAATTTACGAAATTAAAGTGACTTAAGACGGACGTCTGTTGAGGCTTTATTTGAAATCCGCTTACTTGCACTGTTTAACAGGCAGTCTGCAAACGAGCAGGAAAAAAGCCAAGCGTCTTTTGGGACGCATTTAATTTGTTTTACACGCCTCAGTGCACAATTGGGGTGAATGTGGCATTTTAAGAGCAAAGCTGTCAGGTATTTCAGCGACAGTGGGTACAAGAGGTGCAGATTGCAGATTTAATGTTGAAATATATGCAAGAAATAAAATATGTAAAATTATGACTTAGGGGGGTTTTGTATTAGACGTTATGTACAACGCACTTTCTATTCCACCTACAAATTATACCGCTTCACACTCACAGCTATCTTTGTAACAATACTCATAATTCCAGTTATATTCCTACACCCTGCAAATTCAGTGATATGGCAGGGTGTAATGTGGTAGAATTTTCCACGATTGGTATCATGTATTTACAACACCAGCTCATAAAACTTCAAGAGTTTGGCTCCATTCACTAAAACAAGTAAAAAAGCAGGCCGGTCGAACTTTTAATACCCCCCACCATTCGGAAGGAATTTGCAAAAAAAAAAAAACTGAAAAATGCTGATAAAATCATTAAAAATATCGAATATAGGGTCATAAAGTCACCGATATAGCCCATTTGCAATACCAAAAGTCCTGCAGAACAAACACACATCTGAATAAGATTTTATTAATTTACTTCATTTTGTTCGGAAACTAGAGTGACGGACAGATCGACAGGCGGACATCGCTAAATCGACGTAGACTTTGCAAATTTCAAATTTCCGTTGAAAAATACTGTTTAAATCATAACCAATAAAGAAAGTCCTTAAGTCGGACGGAGCCGACTTTATGATACCCTACACCACTTTGCTAATTTAGTAGAGCTCCACATAACAATTAAAAGTTTTTATGGGAGAATTTAATCAGCAAGCAAAGGTATTTCTGAGCTGTATTTGATATATTTCCCCAATATTGTTGTTACAGAGTGCATATTACGGCTGCGGAGGACAAAAATAACAAATCGGATGAACCTATAGCTATATCTGAACCGATTTGGATCAATTTTAGCATACTTATTTTCAGGCCTAATTTGGTTGTATGTGCAAAATTCCACAGTATTCAGGCTGATATTACACGTTTGGTGCACAATAAACGAAAAAATCGGACGAAGATTTATATGGGAGCTATATCTAAATTTTTACCGAATATCTCCAATTTCAATGGGGTTCGTCCTTGGCCGAACAAATGTTGTTTGGAAAATTTCATCTCAATCGGATAATAAATGCGACCTGTATTTTGTTCAAAAGAATACATGAGCAGGCAGACGGACGGACGGACAGACGGACTGACATGCATAAATCAACTCAAAAAGTGATTCTATGGAGATCCTCAAAAGTAACTGTGGGTCTATCTCGCTTCCTTTTCCATGTTACAAACAAATGCACAAAGACATAATACCCTTACCACTATGTGGTGTAGGGTATAAAAATGCCGAATACATAAATTCTTACATTGGAGCCCATACGAAAACCAAGACCTGCGTATGCATTTTTCCGTCATAGAATGTAGTCCCATTACAACTACAAATACGAAATTTGAAACAACTCAAGTATATAATGTCGATAAAATCATTAAAATACAGAATATAAAGAGATCACGTTATATGGGGGGCTATACGAAGACGTAGACCTCTATGAGCTATTTTCTGTCATAGGGTAGAATAGGTACTTCAAATTCCAAATTTGAAACATTTCCGGTGAAAAGTGTGACACAAATCATCAAAATTCTGAATATTTTATATGTGGCAATACCAAAACTTAGACAACACCCAAAAAAACTTAAATCTGTCGGTACATTTATATGGGTGCTATACCAAAATGTGGACCTATATAGCTATTTTCAATACCAAAAGTCCTGCAGACCTAACACACATCTGGGTAAAATTGTATCAACCTACTTCATTTCGTACGGAAGCTATAGTGAATTCCGACGGACAGACGGACATCGCTAAATCGCCATAGAATTTTAGGCTGATCAAAAATAGGGTCAACAAGTAAGCAAAAGCTACAGTCGAGCGGGGCCGACCGTTGAATATCCTACATCACTATAATAAACTATACAGTTTATATAGGCGAAATACTCGACAGAATTCCACAAGATATTGTGACAAATAATAAAAGAAAACCATCAGGTTTCGTTCTCTAATTTTCGAATAATAGCAACTTTAACTAATTTGATCATTTCCAATTTATTGGTAGATGTTGCACGTAAATGGTCTTCCTAGATCTGAAATCAATATTTCCCAAAGACCTATAATCTCAGAAGTGGCAAAAGATTAACATTTATTATTGGTTTTTGACTGAAACGCATCTATATGAGATACAGACATTTGACTATATTCTTCAACGAAATCAGCGATAACGAAAAGTCAGAAGTGCGTCTTTCCTGTATTTGTGAATTCTCCAAAAAGTCACTGGAATGGACATTTTCGTATTTTGTCTACAAAAGTTGGCAAACTATTTCACATATTGAATATTTTTGGATGGCCATCCAAAACTGCTTGGCTTTTGCAATGTCCGGTAACCCCCATTCAAATGTGCGTGAGGATCGGGCGATAATTACGACCTGCTGACAAATTTGCAGTTTTTTGGTCCATTTCACCCCTAAATATATGGCGATCATCTCCAAAAAGAGTAGGCTTCAATTCTGACCCTCATCTGATCACCATGCAAAATTTCGTTAGGATCGGGTCATAAATGCAATCTGTATATGATATCCTGATACCCTAACTACTTAGTTTTGTTAGCTGTAGAAATATTACCAAATGTTTAATTCAAAATGAAAATATGCCAAAAATATGACAAAATTGAAAAATATGAGAAAATTTTACAAAATCAATGTTTTCATCTTTAGCGAGATATTTTTATGCGATTTTTTAGACGTTTTTTGTTTCCTGCTAAGAGGCCATTCTGAATTAATGAGAACTGTCGAAATCAGTTCAGCCGTTCTCGACATATAAGAGATCTTTCAAGCATATCTTCTTTGATAGACATATATATCGCACATATTTTGCTATATATCCGATTTGTTGGATGTTAACATCAATGTAAAGATCAGAAGTAACCTTGTCATGGCTTTGTGATTTTGCCGGGATTAAAAATATTCGCGGTTTAATGAAAAAATTTTGAATTTTTCAGCACAAAAGATATGGTCTATTTTACCCGCTAAATATTATCCGATGACCACCCAAATTGGTAGGCTTCTTCCCCGCCCTAAATTCTAGCTACATGCGAAGTTCCACGTCAATTGGTCTATAATTGCGACCTGTAAAGCTACTGCAAAATCCGACATTTTTTCAGTTTTTGGTCCATTTCGATCCCTAAATATTATGCGATCATCTCAAAAAGAAATAGGGTTCTATTCTGACCCTAGCCCCACCTCCATTCTAAATTTCGTGAAGATCGGGCCATAATTGCGACCTGTAGAGTGATTACAAATTAACATGGACAGACGGACAGACCGACAGACGGACAGACGGACGGACGGACATACATAGCTAGATCGACTCATCTCGGCGAGCTAGGAAGATCCATATATACTTTCCTATGTGGGAAACCAATATTTCGAGGTGTTACATAATTTTTGGCCCAATCAAACTTATAATACCCCCAACACATAGTGTTGTAGGGTATAAAAATGTAAGTTCGGCCGGACCGAACTTTGAATACCCTCCACCATTTGGAATGAATTTGGCAATTCTTTTTCAATTTTTAGTACTTCTGGTACCCTTGTAGAATTTCCAAAATCGTTGTAGAATTTTCTTATCTAAACGCTAAAAACTCACAGTGATCCCTTTATCAATATTCATAATTCTAGTTACTGAGTTACCGAAGACGTGAACCTGCATGGGCAATTTTCTGCCACAGATAATAATACCAATTAGGAACTTCAAATACGAAGCTTAATACAAATCCGGTGAATATTGTCACTAAAGTCATCAAAATACCGAATATAGAAAGTTACCGTTATATGGGGGCTATACCAAAACGTGGACCGATATAGGCCATTTCCAATATCAAAAGTCCTGCAAAACAAACACACATCTGAGTAAGATTTTATTAACCTACTTCATTTCGTTCGGAAGCTAATGTGATTTCCAAAGACGGAAGGACGGACAGATCGACAGACGTGCATCGCTAAATCGACATAGTATTTTATGTTAATCAAGAACATTTAGGCGTTACAAACGGAATGAAAAACTTTATATACCCCCCATACTATAAAAAAGCAAACCATATCGAAGGAATTTCAAATTTCCGTTGAAAAAAACTGCTTAAATCATAACAAGTAAAAACATTAAGTTAGGCCGGGCCGAATTATTAATACCCTCCACCTTAGGGTAATTGAAACACCAGAACCAATTATGACCCACAATTACATATTCATGTATTCGTAGATAAATGTGTCAAAAATCATCAAAATACCGAATATCGGGAGGTACCGCTATATAGGGCTATACAAAAACGTGGACCGTATACCAACAATATTTCGCCAACGGAGCTAGAATTCATTATGACCAAAAAATTCCAATTTTTTGACAAATCCGTGATAAAATCTGACAAAAACTATTAAAATACCGAATATCGGAAGATCATGTTATATGGAGGCTATACCAAAGCGTGGACCTATACATACAATGTTTCGGCGCACGAACTAGGACCCATTATGACCTACCTTCAGTCCTTCAGTCGAATCCGTGAAAAAATGTGGAAAAAATCGTCAAAATACCGAATATCGGGAGGTACCGTTATATGGGGGCTATACCAAAGCGTGGGCCTATGCATGCATAATTTAGCCACCGGAGCTAGAACCCATTATGACCAACAAATACCAATTTTTAGACAAATCCAAGAGAAAATGTGGCAAAAATCATCAAAATACCGAATATCGGGAGGAACCGTTATATGGGGGCTATACCAAAATTCTGCTAAATTTTGGCGCTCTACGTCAAATAATATGGGCTGTATCGTGATTTCAACAGACATTATTATTATGGGTCTAATTTACCAAGGTGGATGGGATAAAAATACCGAATACAGGGAGTTACTCTTACACTGGAGTCCATACGAAAACCTGGTCTTGTGTATGCAATATTCTGTCATAGGATGTAGTCCCATTACAACTACAAATACGAAATTTGAAACAACTCAAGTAAATAATGTCCATAAAATCATCAAAATACAGAATATAAGATCACGTTATGTGGGGGTCTATACGAAGACGTAGACCTATTTGAACTACTTTCTGTCATAGGTTGGGATAGAAACTTCAAATTCCAAATTTGAAACATTTCCGGTGAAAAGTGTAACACAAATCATCAAAACTCTGAATATCTTATATGTGGCTATACCAAAACATAGACAACACCCAAAAAAACCTTAAATCTGTCGGTACATTTATATGGGTGCTATACCAAAATGTGGACCTATATAGCTATTTTCAATACCAAAAGTCCTGCAGACCTAACACACATCTGGGTAAAATGTTATCAACCTACTTCATTTCGTACGGAAGCTATAGTGAATTCCGACGGACGGACGGACATCGCTTAATCGACATAGAATTTTAGGCTGATCAAAAATAGGGTCAACAAGTAAGCAAAAGCTACAGTCGAGCGGGGCCGACAGTTGAATACCCTACAACACTATAATAAACCATACAGTTTATATAGGCGAAATACTCGACAGAATTCCACAAGATATTGTGACAAATAATAAAAGAAAACCATCAGGTTTCGTTCTCTAATTTTCGAATAATAGCAACTTTAACTAATTTGATCATTTCCAATTTATTGGAAGATGTTGCACGTAAATGGTCTTCCTAGATCTGAAACCAATATTTCCCAAAGACCTATAATCTCTCAGAAGTGGCAAAAGATTAACATTTATTATTGGTTTTTGATTGAAACGCATCTATATGAGATACATACATTTGACTATATTCTTCCACGAAATCAGCGTTAACGAAGTAGTCAGAAGTGCGTCTTTCCTGTATTTGTGAATTCTCCAAACAGTCACTGGAATAAACATTTTCGTATTTTGTCTACAAAAGTTGGCTTAATATTTCGCACATTGAATATTTTTGGATGACCATCCAAAACTTCTTGGCTTTTGCAATGTCCGGTAACCCCCATTCAAATGTGCGTGAGGACCGGGCGATAATTAAGACCTGCTGACAATTTTGCAGTTTTTTGGACCATTTCAACCCCTAAATATATTGCGATCATCTCCAAAAGAGTAGGCTTCTATTCTGAACCTCATCTGATCCCCATGCAAAATTTCGTTAGGATCGGGCCATAAATGCGATCTGTATATGATATCCTGATATCCTAACTACTTAGTTTTGTTAGCTGCAGAAATATTACCAAATGTTTAATTCAAAATGAAAATATGCCAAAAATATGACAAAATTGAAAAAATATGAGAAAATTTTACAAAATCAATATTTTCATCTTTAGAGAGATATTTTTATGCGATTTTTTTAGAAGTTTTTTATTTCCTGCCAAGAGGCCATTCTGAATTAATGAGAACTGTCGAAATCAGTTCAGCCGTTCTCGACATAGGAGATCTTTCAAGCATATCTTATTTGATAGACATATATATCGCACATATTTTGCTATATATCCGATTTGTTGGATAATAACATCAATGTAAAGGTCAGAAGTAACCTTGTGATGGCTTTATGATTTCGGCGGAATTTAAAATATTCACGGTTTAATGAAAATTTTTGATTTTTTCAACACAAAAGATATGGTCTATTTTACCCGCTAAATATTATCCGATGACCAAATTAGTAAGCTTCTTCCCCGCCCTAAACTCTATCTACATGCAAAATTTCGCGTCGATTGGTCTATAATTGCGACCTGTATAGCTACTGCAAAATCCGACATTTTTTCAGTATTTGGTCCATTTCAACCCCTAAACATTTGGCGATCATCTCCAAAAGCAATAGGGTTCTATTCTGGTCCAAGTCCCACCTACATTCTAAATTTCGTGAAGATCGGGCCATAATTGCGACCTGTAGAGTGATTACAAATTAACATGGACAGACGGACAGACGGACGGACGGACATACATAGCTAGATCGACTCAGCTCGGCGAGCTAGGAAGATCCATATATACTTTCCTATGTGGGAAACCAATATTTCGAGGTGTTACATAATTTTTGGCCCAATCAAACTTATAATACCCCCAACACATAGTGTTGTAGGGTATAAAAATTGACGCCATATCAAGCTTAATATACCTTCCATACTATTGTGCAGGTTAGAAAAATATAAGATATTCCAACATTGTTGAATCCACTGTACAATATTTTTTTGAATATATCTCTGCTTTAAACTGTTCCCGTCTGCCATGAGGTGTGAGTGACCCTATTTGATACACTTGACTTGCTACCGAATCCATCATCATTAACGCAGTTAACACAAAAACCAACAAACAACCACTAGACACATTTAAATATTTTGTGTTTTTTTACATGTGAATGGAACCGAATAAATCTCTTGTGGAGAGAAACTTTTGATTTGAAATTTGTGATCCAAAACGGAAGTGGTAACGATCGCAAGCGTTAGGAGAATATTTTTTCAATAATATAAACAAAAAAAAAAAATGAATTTTTTTACAAAAATTGGAATATTAATATGTATATGGTATATGAAATAAACAGCACTTGCGAACTTCTTGGTTAAATATATAAATTTAAATTAATAGTAGTTCAGATCATTTTTAAAACGCAAAAAGCTACGCCGACATTAGCTAATAGTACCATTTTACTCCAAAAACCACACTTACACCAATTTTTCCCGTGGCTATGTATTTGCAAATGAATTTGTCGCTTCCAGAATATTTTCCCGAAATTTACCCGTTCCATTAATATCCACTAATTTTACATACAAATTACATGAAAAAAAACTATAAACATTTTACCAAACAATATATCACCGCTGTTTCCCGCCCGTTGATAAATGACAATTAACCTGCCTACCACTCTCGCCGCGATCGTAAATGTGAAAACCCAAATTTACATATAAACAACATTTTTATCTCCAGAACTGTCCCCGTTGGGCACTGAAACAACGCTTGATGTTGATTAACAATGTCAAAATGGCCAAAAATGTTCAGCCGGTCATTGAAAGTAGCGGTTGAAACTAAATATTTAGTTTTTGTCTAAAAAATCGGACCAAAAACTACCACCAACACCAACGACGACGGTACTGGCACCAGAGACGCCTAAAACATTAACCAAACCGAAAAAAGAACAATGTCCACATGGAACGTTGTCACGCTTGAGTTGCAATTTAATTGTTTGTTCCGATGCCTGAATTGTTACATAGTTATGTAAAATAGTGTTGAAAAAAATTAATGAAGTCTTGTGGGATATTAAGGTGGGTGAAGTGCATATTTGGAATATTAACAAATGTCATTATATACAGGGTGAGATTAAAAAACCGCAACAAAGTCAAACGCCATAATTTGTACATTTTTTTTAAATTTTATTGAATGAAAGCAAAAAAAGTCGGAAATAGCTTCAAATTTTAGAATAAATTTAGATTTGTTCGAATTGGTCACCTTTGGCACGAATTATGGCCTTCAAACGGCCAATGAAACCGTCACACGTTGCCCGAATGTTGCTCTGCTGTATTTTGGCCCATTCCCGGCGAAGCGCTTGCTTGAGGTGATCAAAACTTTGGTATTTTTTAGCGCCAACCTTGCTTTCCAAAATAATCCTATTGTGCCTGGATACCAACGGATTGGTATCCGCAGATTTTGGTGGCCATTGTGAGCTGGAAATAAAGCGAGGAACCTCATATTGTAACAATTCTTGGGTAGCGCGTACTGAGTGCGACGATCCTGAGTCCTGTTGGAATGTCCAATGTCTGCGGCCAAAATGTGTGCGTGCCCAAGGCTTTAATACACTCTCCAGAATATTTTCGCAATAATATTCGGCATTTATTCTGATGCCACGGTCGATTAATACGAGCGGAGAGCGACCATTGGCTGTTATGGCGGCCCACACCATCACCATGGCCGCCGCTTGAGTTCTGGTGACCAACTGAAGGTGCACATTTGCAGGTGATCCCTTTGGCAAGTAAACACTATCATTTTGTTTGTTTACAAACTGCTGGACAACGAATGTTTTCTCAAATTCGGCTGTTCCCCACTTTCGGCCAAGCGAAGCAACTCTTTAGCTCTTTGGAGTCTATTTTATTTCTGTTGCGGTGTAAGCTCTTTCAGTTTTTGGAAATTCAATGGCTTTACCCCGAACTCATTTTTCAATATTTGCCGAATGAAATATTGCGATATGTTCAACTCACGAGACATTTTTCGGGCACTGCGACGCGGGTTCCGATTAAGTCGCTTCTTTACTTGTCGAACCATTTCTGCTGATGTTGCTGGTTTCTTCCGACCACTTCCTTAACGTCGGGAAACGCTACCAGTATCACGGTAACGAGCGATTGTACGAGACACAAAAGATTAATTCACATTTAAATGCTGGAGTGCTCTAACGATAGCCACTTGTGGTTTTCTAGCCAAATATAAATTCCACCACGAATAACTTTTTTTCTGAAAAATTCTCACCAAAATGCTTTCGTACGCTTGTAAACAATATTATGAGCTGTAACTGGAATAATTTTAACAGCTGTCGGACGAGTAGCTTTTTTTTTTTTTTCAGTTTATTCATCTCACCCTGCATGTATCTGCCAACCCCTTCTGATACCTCACCCGAAAAGGGTCACAATTTATGAGTCGATTTATGCATGTCAGCCCGTCTGTCCGTCCGGCCGATTGAGATGAAATTTTCCAAACAATATTTGCTTGGCCCTAGGACGAACCCTATTGAAATTGGTGATAATCGGATTAGGTTTAGATATAGCTCCCATATAACTTCAATCGATTTTGGATTAATTGTGCCCCAAATGGCCAATATAAGACCTGAATTTTGGTACATCCCACCGAATTCAGTCTAGAGGCAAGTACATCAAATTTGGAGAAAATGGGTGCAGATATAGCTATAGCTCCCATGTATATGTTTCATCCGATTTGGGGTTTTTAGTAACTGACATGTGTAATATGCACTCCACAAGAATGATATTTGGTACCAGATATAAGATATAGTTCTGAAATAAGCGTTTAGCATTTTGTGAAAATCGGTTCAGATTTGGATATAGCTTCCACATATATCTTCAGCCGATTTCGGATTAATTGTGCACCAAATAGCCAATATCAGTTCATATGACCTGAATTTTGGCATGTGTGACTGAAATCAGCCTAGAAGCAAGTACATTAAATTTGAATTCGAAAACAATGATATTTGGTACCTGATATACCTTTGCAAATTTTACCGAGATCGGTTCAGATTTGGATATAGCTCCCATATATATCCTTAATCCGATTTCATGTTTATTGCGTAAATAATGGCTAATATCAGCCCAAATGGAGTGATTTTCGGACGTACGTTTCAATTTTGTGGAACTCGGCTGCGATTTTAATTTTTCTTTAGCAAAATTATTTGGTATAAAAGATTAAAATGTCTCCATCAAATTTAGTGAAAATCGATTCAGAATTGCTTATGCCTCCCATATACTTGTTAGACCCCTCTGAAACCAAACTATAACTGATCTAAAGCCAAATGTCGATAGGATTTCTTCCAAATCAAAATTCTCGAAAATTTCAAACATTACACCCACTCTATTACTCAATTAGCATTTTGAATATGAATTAACAATTTCACTGCAGGTGTTAAAACCAAGTCACTCTGCAAGAGTGATTGTGGTTTAAATTTGAAAATGTAAAAACATTAAAACAACAACAATAGCAGCAACAGACTGAAAAAGTTCATGCATTACTCCTCCATTTAACAGGAAAGAATAATTTAAATTTTTATTTAATTTCTTTGTTTTTTTGTTCGCTTCTCTTGTTGGCTTTTAAAAATGATGATGATGATCATGACTTGTTGTTGCGGTGATCTTCTCTGCAGCGATATGAGCATAGCAAACTTCGGGCGGGCGGGCAAGCGAATGAGTGACAAGTATTTAATGAATTCTGCACTGATTATGGTAATTGCCAACATTTGGTTAAGTTAACAGAAACGATGCAAGTCGTGTAGTTAAACAGAGAAGCTTTTCCGGGTCTTTGAAATTATCACAACATTTTCACATTAAAAAACAGAAAAACTAATGTCTGAATGCATGGTGGAAAGGGGTGGTTATAAATGCACAGTTTCCGTTCGAAAGCAATGGAAACTAATTATTTTAATTAATTATTTTGTTCCTCTTATTAGGAAGGTAAAATTTCTAGAAATACTAAGTGTTGCGAAAATTTTACCATTGACTAGAAAATTAGTAAAAGAATAACTGAAGGAGTTTACACTGGTGCATGAAAAAGTCTATGTTTGCATCTTGGTATTAAAAGGAGGATCAAAGTGAGATATTGCATTGTGCTGCCCTTATTCATTATTAGCAACTTTTCACTTTGATCCTTCTTTTAATACCAAGATGCAAAACTTAGACCTTTTCGTGCACCACTATAAACTCCCTCAGTTACTTTTTTACTAATTTTCGTCCGAAGACGTCCGACTACAAAACCGACGTCGCTGATTCAAATCTCCGCGCCAGTGACAGTATTTCCGACCACCTATTAGAAGATCGGCAGTTCAATTCTCAAAAAAAAACTAGAGTGTGTTGAAATTAGACATAATTTCAACTGTAGTATTCTACAAATATAACGACTGCATTTTGTACCTCCAGCCACATTGCTCCAGCCACATTTGATACGACCTAAAAGTGTGTCATGGAGAAGACGTTTTATCACATAAAATTAAAAAAAAAAATTGTAAAGAATAACATATTTTATAAAATATTTTTCAAGGGCTTGGGGATTTTTTAAGATGAAATGAACTATAATTATACCCTCAGCCATATGGCTACAGAGGGTATCCTGGGTGAGGTAAAAAAAAACTGCAACAGAGTCAAAAGCCATAATTTTTAATTTTTTTTTAATTTTATTGAATGAAAGCAAAAAATGTCGGAAATAGCATCAAATTTTAGAATAAGTTTAGATTTGTTCGAATTGGTCACCTTTGGCACGAGTTATAGCCTTCAAACAGCCAATGAAACTGTCACAAGCTGCCCGAATGTTACTCTGCGGTATTTTGACCCATTCCCGGCGAAGCGCTTGCTTGAGGTGATCGACACTTTGATATTTTTTAGTGCCAACCTTGCTTTCCAAAATACTGCAGACATAATAGTCCAACGGATTGAAATCTGGAGATTTTGGTGCTCATTGTGCGCTGGAAATGAAGCGATTTTGTAACCATTTTTGGATGGCGCGTGCTGAGTGCGATGATGCTCAGACTTGTTGGAATGTCCTAGGTCTGCGGCCAAATTGTTTTCGTGACCAAGGCCTTAATACACCCTCCAGAATATTTTCGCCATTATTTATCGGCATTTATGCTGATGCCACCACGGTCGATTAATACGAGCGGAGAGCGACCATCGGCTGTTATGGCGGCCCACACCATCACTATGGCCGGCACTTGAGTTCTGGTGGTCAACCGAAGGTGCACATTTTCAGCTGACCTCTTTGGTAAGTAAATACGATCGTTTTGTTTGTTTACAAACTGCTGGACAACCAATACTTTCTCATCGGAGAAAACCAAATTCGGCAGTTCACCACTTTCGGCCAAGCGAAGCAACTCTTGAGCTGTTTTGAATCTATTATCTTTCTGTTGCGGTGTAAGTTCTTGCACTTTTTGGAATTTCAATGACTTTACCCCGAGCTCATTTTTCATTATTTGCCGAATGGAATATTGCGATATGTTCAGCTCACGAGCCATTTTTTCGGCCACTGCGACGCGGGTTTCGAACAAGTCGCTTCTTTACTTTTCGAACCATTTCTGCTGATATTGCTGTTTTCTTCCGTCCATTTCCTTGACGTCTGGCTACGCTACCAGTAACATGGTAACGAGCTATGGTACGATGCCCAAAAGATTTATTCACATTTAAATGCTGGAGTGCTCTAACGATAGCCACTTGTGGTTTTCCAGTCAAATATAACGAAATCACACTATCACGCCTGAATTCCATCACGAATAACTTTTTTTCTGGAAAATTCTCACCAAACTGCTTTTGTACGCTTGTAAACAATATAATGAGCTGTCACTGAGTGGGATGAGTGGGTTAGAACTGACAGCAGTCTGAAGATGCTTGCAGTTTTTTCAGTTCACCCTTTATATGGAAGCTATATTCAAAAAAAATATCGTAGAAAATTCTCCGTTCACAAAAAAGGTCTGAATTGTCATGTTCTGTTACCTATACGCTTTCATCCACAATCCATAATATTTATTTATTTCAAAATAATGCGTATGAATTGATTATCAAAACCTTTATTAGCTGTTAAAATTCATAGTTTATCGTAAACATCCTGCCAGAACTTAGGTAATTTTAAAATTTTAGCCGAATTTAAAAACCTACAATTTTTGTTCCCATAAATTGGACATTCGATGAGACAAATTTCCAAACCTTTACGACTTTTTCATAACGGAAACTTTAAAATATTTACTCCAAAGATCAAGTGACTCACGCATGCGTCAAACAATCACTGCCGCTGCTGTTGTTTTTGTTGTCAAAAAGTACATTAAACGATTCGCTTTAATTTCTCCATTTCGTTTTCTGCACTGTCACCCTCCACAAATGCGGAACTAAATTTAAAAAACGAAAAAAAAAAATACTGTAATACAGTTTAATAATATTCAAATAACCGTCATTGTCATGCACTCAACAATCATTTAGGAGATATGCCAACAGAAAGAAACATTTTAAAATTAATGAATTGGAAACGGACTGAACTGAACTGAACTGAAATGTTCCATATTTTGTTTGTCATACTGCTTCACGCCAGCTAAAGGCCCATTAAAAACAAAACAGAAAAAAAAACCCCAACTCGGAGTCAAACAATGATTTTTAGAGTGGCTGGCTATATATCCGTCTGTCTGTCTGGCTGACTGTCTATCCATCCATCCAGCCATCCATCCATTGATCCAGACGTCTGACTGCCGCACTTTTTATTATTATTATGTTTTTTAATAACACATTAAAAAATCGACAACGGGAAATTGAAGGAAATAAGAGAGGGTAAAATAGTGCAAAATCATGCAGTAGCAAATAATTAACAAAACAATCATAAATAATTCATTCATTCATTCTTTCATTCGTTCGCAAGTTACGTTATTTCTTTTTTATTATTTTGTCAGTGAATGGGCGGCGGGTTCAATGAGAGAAAAAAAAGAAATCGATTAAAATTTTTTGTTTTTGATATAAAACGAAATGTTGTGAACCTTTTTCATTCATTTGCTAATGTTTCCTTTATTTGATGAAATTTTCAAATGAATGGCATGGCTCAATATGAATTTTCATCTACCATCGAATCGAAGATCTGCATGCATATTTTTTGAATGAAGGCAAGCAACATTGTGTGGCAGGGCACAATTGTAATTCGGTTCAGCGTCAGTAATCCTCTTAGGGAGTTTAACACATTTTTCAACAATATCTGGGAGAAATTATGATACTGAAGACATACTGAAAGTTGAATTTTTTTAAAATGATTGATGAATAAAACAATTACGAACGTTTCATAGTGCTTTCTCCTATGTAAATATGGATTTCATGAAAGAATAGTATCTCTTATAGACAATGCAAGTACCAGGAGTATTGATATTTAATTCGGATATTCTCAAGCAAAAAATATACTTAATACTTTTATTTCTTTACAAGCAAGAGCCCATTCCAAGAGTCCGTGTTAAGTTCCATTCTTGTAACCCAAAATGTCTAATCGGTTCAGTTTGACAAACTTTTTAACCTTCATACATAGTACTAAAGTTTCAGAATTTCAATTAAAGTTTTTCCGATTTCAATATCTAACAATAGTAAAATAGTATCAGTCTGTTTTGCCGACAGATGTATACCCCAGCCTTGACCCTTTTATGAGTTCCAGGAAAATTTGGAAAAATGCGTGGGACAACAGATATAGCGGACGGAAGTATTCTATTTTCTTACTCCATCTAATACAGATAAAACAAGTAAGCAAAGGCTATAGTCGTGCGGGGCCTACTATATAATACCCTACAACACTACAATATATTAGAAGCCTCCTTATGTCCAAATCCATTTTGGAACATTTCGCTTTTGAAATTATATCACGAAGCACTGCCCAGATATTACCCTTAGCATTTTACCAGGGACATTTGCCCAATATTTACGCACTCCGTCGTGCTGTTAGTTGTTGTGGTTTATATAAATATAGAATATAATCCAATGGTCATCCATAATGCAAGAATGCTTCCCTGTCTTTAACTCTCTTCTCAGGCATGTCGATTGGATTCAATTTTGTGATCAGGAAATTTTTTCTGTTTTTGGTTCATTTGAACCCCTAAATATTTTGCGATCATCTCCAAAAGCAAAAAGCCGCTATGCATCTACCAATTTAGACCCATATATATGATTTCCTTTACTATGATATTTGGCTATATTCATCAACGAAAACAGCAAAAAAAAAAGGCAGAAGTTCGCCTTTTGTGTATTTGGGATATCGCTTGTAAGTAATGTTGCTATTTTTGCACACAAAAGTAGTGGTCCATTCTAACCGCTGTCCTAAACCCTAACTACATGCGAGATTTCGAGTCCATTGGTTTCTATTTGCGATCTTATAACGGCTGCAAAATCAGGAAGATTTTTAGTGGTTGGTCCATTTCAAGGTCATCCTTGAAAACAATGGCTCTTCTGAGCCTAACCCTATCTTTGTAAAAATTTTCGTGAAGATCGGACGATAATTGCAATCTGTATATAATAACCCCAACCCGTGTTGTAAAGTGAAAAAATTTTACAAAATGTATACTTCAATATTATAAGTCAAATTGAAAAAATCGCATGCGATAAAAAATATCAAAAAATAAAAAAGATGTTACAAAATACTAGAAAATCTATAATAACACCATTATTGGCACATTTCAATGCGTTTTTTTTTTTAATATTTTATTCTCTTATGTTAAGAGGGCATTCTAAATTGACAAAATTTGTCAAAATCGGTTCAGCCATTCTTGAGATATATGCATTATAGCTAACATCCCCTTCCATTGCATATTTACATTGTATATATTTCCCGATATATATCAGATATATTTACTATCGCAATCTACGTAACGGTCAGAATTGACCTCTTCATCTATTGTGATTTAGCCGGGATTAAAAATATTCGCGGTTTAATGAAAAAATTGACTTTTATTTAACACAAATGCTATGGTCTATTTCACCCACTAAATATTACCCGATGACCATCAAAATTCGAAGAATTCTGGCCAGCCCCAAGCTCTAACCTCATGTTAACTTCCGCGTCGATTGGTCTATAACTGCGACCTATAGAGCAACTGCAAAATCAGGAAATTTTTTCAGTATTTGGTCCATATCAACCCCTAAATATTATTCGATCATCTCTGACCCAGACCCCACCTCCATTCTAAATTTCGTAAAGATCGGGCCATAATTGCGACCTGTAGAGTGATTACAAATTAATATCGACATACGGACAGACGGACGGACATATAATACCCCCAACACATAGTGTTGTAGGGTATAATTATTGGTATGTGCAAAATTTGAAGGAAATCGAACATTCATATCCAATTTTATGCGACATCATAAATTCCGATATAAAAGAAATAATTATATATATCAAGTTGTAAGGAATGGCCTACTTGTTTTTCAAGTTAGGGCAGATATAAATATTGTAAATTGTGACTATTTGTGGGTGAGGTACCAGAAGAAGTTGGCAGATGTATATCATCCTCACCGCAGATCTTGTGTTAGCAAAAATGTTTGTATGTGGGAAATTTGAGGAGATGAATGGATGGACTTGGATGCTTATTTCGTTTTCTTTGAGCTTTTTGTTTTTCAAAACCTTAAACCCTATGTGGGGAGGTATCAGAAGAAATGGTCCGATCTGTACCATTTTCACAACAGAACTTGTGTTCATAGAAATATTGAGATGTACCAAATCTGAATGGAATCGGATGTTAATTTCCTGTTGTATGAGCTTCATGGATACTTAAAGTGTTTACCCTTTTGTGGAGGAGGTACCAGAAGGAGTGGACCGATATATCTCATCTTCATGCCAGACTTTGGGTTAAAAATAAAAAATATTGGAAATTATGTAATTTGAAGAGAACCGTATGTTTATTTCGGATTTTATGATCGTTTTTGTTATTTAAAACTTTGACCCTATGTGGGGAAGGTACCTAAAAGAAAAGTCCGATCTCTACCATCTTCATAAAAGATTTTGTGTTAATGGAAATATTGAGATGTGCCAAGTCTGAATGAAATCGGATGTTTTATGAGCTTCATGAATAATCAAAATATTGACTTATTCAGGAGTGGACCTTCACACCAGGTCTTGGTTTAATAAATATATTGTTATAAGTGTAATTTGAAGACAATTGGACAATTGCATCACATATTATAAGAGTTATAATTATGCAAAATTTTGATCTTTTGTGGGGAAGTACTTGATGGAGTGCCCAGGTGTGGTCCATTTTCACACCTAACCTAGCACTGATGGAAATATTAAGATTTGCAAAATTTGAGCAAAATTAAATTATCCTGTTTCTTTCTGTGCAGTAAATTATTTTCTTTGAAAGTTTTGACATTTTGTGTGGGAGGTACCAGAAGGAGTAGACCGATATAGCCCATCTCCGAACTCGATCTAAGTTTGGCAATAATATTATGATGTACCAAGTCTGAATGAAATCGGGTACTCCCTTCGAGAGTTATCGTGCACACAAGCCAGAGAGACCTAGGATCTTAAACCGTTATTTCGACTAGGTACGTTTTCTGTTCAAAACCGTTTCAAAGTCTCCATATGTAAACCCTGGAAATCTCTGTTATTCCCTCCATTACCAAATTTAGTACAATTTTAGTACGGATATCCAAAAAAAAGCTTCCTATCTCAACCGCAGACACCAACAGAGACATTCATATCAAATTTCAGGATTTCAGCTCTAACCCTTCCCCCAATCCCAAATTTAGTACTATTTAGTACTTTTCGTACAATTATAGTACACATTTAAAAAAAACACCTCCATATCTCAATTCCAGATACCAACAGAACCCTTAATATCAAATTTCAGTATTCCAGCCCCATCCCATCAACCAATACCAAATTTAGCACTTGTCATACAAATATAGGAAGTATTTCCAACCACAGCTACATTTTAAACGCAGATACCATAAGTAATCTAAATATCAAATTTCAGAATTGTATCTCTATCCCTGACCTAGATATCAAGTTTGAGGATTGTAACACCATCGATTTACCCAATTCCAAATTTAGTACAACGATAGGACCCCCATATCTCAAGTTCATATATGAAACTTACTTTCCATCCTTGATTTTCATACCAAATTTCAAGTTTTTAGCTCTATCCGTTCACATAATACAGAAATGGTACAATTTTAGAAGTTTAGTATAATTTTAGAACTTTTCGTAATCTTTAAATTTAAATTTAGTACATTCAAAAACCATTTGGTACATTCATCCTGCACTCCATTAGTGACTCTTATTTCAAATTTTTCGAATTTGAACTCATTCCGTTTCAGCTATACAGGGCATTGAATTTTTAGCACATTTTAGTACTTTTCGAATCCTCTCAGTATGAATTTCCAAAAATCCAGCATTATAACTCTACACACCATGACTGACAATCTTGCAAATTTTCCGGATTCTAGCCTCAGCCGTTTGGAATGGGCGTTGACTTTCGGTCAGCCAGTTATTTGACTACTCTTCTAATAAATATAAATAATTATTTCAACACATCCGCAGCTTCTTCACATTCACATATTGCCTTGAAAACTAGGAATTAAACGAACAACTGAACACCAATCAATTTCCCATTTTAAACTTATTATTTATAATTTACTTAGTTTTAATAATATTAAATGCGAAGAAACTCAGATTAACTGCCAGCGTGATTGTATTTTTTAAACGACTTAAAACAAATTGAGGAGAAGCTGATAATTACCCAGTTGTGCAGTGATGCTTTAAAAATCCGATTAAGCCGATTCAAAGAAATTTTGCTCAGAAATGCCAGCAACGAAACGTTGTAACCTGCATTGGCGGGCTGAGCAAAATGTAGAAATTAAAACTGCACAAAAAACTGGATTTGAAGTGGGGGTTTTTATGGCCGACCAACCATTGATGATGGTGTTAGCGAAATTGTTAATACAACAAATTAAACGGCAATCGTTTAATTGAAATTAAAAGGTGATTTCGAAAGCAAAACGAAAAATTCAACTTCGTCATAACAAACACACACACGGTCAAAAAACTTAAGCTTTTTGATATTAATTGCATAATTTCTCAATAAACTGGTAAACGCTTCAAATGGACTCTCGATTTTCAACAAGATTTCACATTAAAAAAATCTTCGCTGCGAATTTTTCCATGTTAAGCTGTTTTACATACATACGGCCTAACAAAGCCTCAGCGCTTGAGTCACTTTGCTTTCATTGCTTTCAATTCAGCCCGTTTCCATTCGTTTTATTGCACCTGTGCGAATCTAAAAGAGGATCATCATCAGCTGACATGCTTGCGCTGATTTTCGTTTGCCGCTTTGAAAGTTAAAAGGAGCGCAATACCAAGTGATTCAAAAATCCTGAAGGCGCACCAAATTTGTTTTGACTTAATACTAATAACCATTAAATGACATGTTGTTATATAATATGCATACAGATTTGGCATTTTGGCAAATGTTTGAAATGCGAGGGTCGTTGCAAAAGGCTATAGGTAAATATTTATATCGGCCACAATATTATGGAGGGTATACTAGGATTGAAATTCCCCCATGTAAGCATTTAATATCTCACAAAGTATACACATTTTTATACCCTCAGCCATATGGCTACAGAGGGTATATACAATTCGATACGGTCAAAACGTGCCTAGTCGAAATAACGGTTTTAGACCCTATGTCTCTTTGGACCAAATCCATTTCAGAACATTTGGAGTCGATCTAGCGATGTCCGTCCGTCCGTCCGTCCGTCCGTCCGTCCGTCCGTCTGTCTGTCTGTCTGTCTGGCTGGCTGGTGCGCACTATAACTCTCGAAGGGAGTATCCAATTTGGTCCAAACTTGGTACATCGTAATATTTTTGTCAAACTTAGATCGAGTTCGGAGATGGGCAATATCGGTCCACTCCTTCTGGTACCTCCCCCACAAAAATTCGAAATTTTCAAAAAATTTAGTTTTTGCACAGAAAGAGAAACGGTAATCCGATTTTGCTCCAACTTTGCAAATCTTAATATTTGCGTCAGTGCTAGGTCAAGTGTGAAAATGGACAATATCAGTCCACTCCATCAAGTACCTCCCCCACAAATGGTAAAAAATTTGAATAATTACATCTCTTATAAAATGTGATATAAGAGTCCGATTGTCTTCAAATTTCACACATGCCAATATTTATGTTAACCCAAGGTCTGATGTTAAGATGGAATATATCGGTCCATTCCTTCTGGTACCTCCCCCACAAAGGGTCAATATTTTTAATAATTAAAACTCTCATACAATTGATGTAAGAGTCCGATTGTCTTCAAATTTCACACATCCCAATATTTAATGTAACCCAAGGTCTGGTGTTAAGATGGAATATATCGGTCCATTCCTTCTGGTACCTCCCACACAAATGATCGAGATTTTCAAAAAAAATATATATTTTCTGCACAGAAAGAGAAACGATAATCCGATTTAGTTCCAACTTTGCAAATCCTGATATTTACGTCAGTTCTAGATCAGGTGCAAAAATGGATAATATCGGTCCACTCCATCAAGTACCTCCCCCGAAATTTTGAATATCCATCATGCACTTAAAACACTAAATTAACATCCGATTCTATTCAGAATTAGCACGTCTCAATATTTTTATAAACGTGAGATCATTTATAAAGATGGTAGAAATCGGACCATTCGTTCTGGTACCTCCCACACAAAGGATGACAGTTTTGAATAATCAAAACGCGGAAAGAATCCGAAATAAACATCCGGTTCTCTTCATATTACACACGTTCCATTATTTCTACTAACTCAAGATCTGGTGTGAAGATGGGATATATCGGTCCACTCCTTCTGGTACCTCCCCCACAAAGGATCAACATTTTGAGTATCCACGAAGCTCATAAAACGCAAAATTAACATCCGATTCTATTCAGACTTGGAGCTTCTCAATATTTTCATCAATACAAGATCTGCAACTTATAATTGTCATAACTTGCGAAACAAGTCGCTGATTCTTAACAACTTCCTATATCTAAATATTTCTCTTAACCAGTATTCTGATATGAATATGTAATTTGTCGGAATTTATGATTTCGCATAAAATTGGATACGACTGTTCGATTTCCTTCAAATTTTGCACATACCAATATATTTTATCTGTTTTAGATGAAGTATGAAAATAGAATACTTCGGTCCGCTATATCTGTTACCTGACGCATATTTCCGAAAATGTGCACCTATCTCATATAAAGTACAAGAAGTAGCCGATATAGTCCAAATCTGTCAGGTTCATAACTCAAGGCTGGGGGTATACATCTGTCGGCAAAACCGACTGATACTATTTTACTTGTTAATCGGTCATGTCGACTAAAACATGTCCGTCCATCGATCTGTGCGATTCAGCTTCCGAACAGAATTAGGTAGGCTTATAAAATTTTAATCAAATGTATTTAGGAAGGTATTATTAGAAATAGACCATATAGGTCCACGTTTTGGTATAGCCCACATAAAATGGTAAAATTGTTTTAGTTATAGTTCTCAGAAGAGAATTATCTGTTAATTACCGGAAATACCCTTGCAAAGAACCAAGTTTTGGTATATGTACGAAAAATACTAAATATGGTACCCTTGGCATTTGACGACACATTAAAGCTAGAACTCTTAAATTTGGGAATGAGGTTCACTGATGGAGTGAATGAAGGATATACAATAGGGTTTTTGGAAGCTCGCACTATAAATGTAGGAAAAGTACTAGAATGTACCACATTTTCTACAATTTTGTTAGATCATTTTAGATAAAAAACTTGAAATTTGGAATGGGAATCGAGCATCCCAACCTAGATTCTAAGGCTCGATGTAAGGAGATAGTTTTAAAAGTGTGTGTGTACTCATGTATACGAAAAGTACTAAACGGTACTAAATTTGGTACGATTCGAATTTGGAGGAATGCATGGAGTTGGAATCCAGAAATTTGAAACTAATATTACTGACGGAGAGTAGCATTTGGTATATGGAGGTAGGAGGTAGGTGGAAATTTGTACTTATGTGCACGAAAACTACTAAATTTGGTACAATTTCGAATTGGGTGAACCGATAGAGTTGGAATTTGGAAATTTTGAAATAAGATTACCATTACATAACATTACTGCTGTATGTGGGTAGTTTTGGAAATTCGTACTCATATGTACTAAATGTTGCTAAATTTGGTACAATTTAAATTTTATAGAACGGGTAGAGATGGAATTCTTGAATTTGAAAATAAGATTACTGCAGGGTGAGATGAAAAAACTGTAACCAAATTCAGGAATACAGAAATTTGGAAATAAGATTACCATAGTATTGTAGGATTGGGGTATGTAGGAAGTTTTGGATATTCGTTCTTACTTGTACTAAATGTTACTAAATTTGTTACAAATTAATTTTTATAGAACGGGTAGAAATAGCAAATATTGAAAAGGTTTAAAGCCTTTGCGATTCCAAAAAGGGCAAGAACTTTCACCGCAATAGAATGAAAATAGACTCAAAAGAGCTAAAGAGTTTCTTCGCTTGGCCGAAAGTGGTGAACTGCCGAATTTCTCCGATAAGAAAACATTCGTTGTCCAGCTTGTAAACAAACAACATGATCGTATTTACTTGCTAAAGAGGTCGGCTGAAAATGTGCGCCTTTGGTTGGCCACCAAAACTCAAACGCCGGCCATGGTGATGGTGTGGGCCTCAAAAACAGCCGATGGTCGCTCTATTAAATCGCGCGTATTAAATCGACCGTGGCATCAGAACAAATGCCGAATATTATAGCGAAAATATTCTGGAAGGTGTTTTAAAGCCTTGGGCACGCAAACCTTGGACATTCCAACAGGACTCAGCACCATCGCACCATCGCACTCAGCACACGCCACCCAAGAATGGTTACAAAATGAGGTTCCTCGCTTCATTTCCAGCGCATAATGGCCACCAAAATCTCAGGATAGCAATCCGTTGTACTATTGTGTCTGGAGTATTTTGGAAAGCAAGGTTGGCACTAAACAATACCAATGTGTCGATCACCTCAATCAAGCGCTTCTCCGGGAATGGGCAAACATACCGCAAAGCAATATTTCGGCAACATGTGGCGGTTTTATTGGCCGTTTGAAGGCCATAATTCGTGCCAAAGTTGACCAATTCGAAAATCGGACTCTTACATCACATTTTATGAGAGTTATAATTATTCAAAATGTTGACCCTTTGTGGGGGAGGTACCAGAAGGAGTGATCCGATCCATATTCACACCTTGGGTTAATAAAAATATTGTGATGTGTGGTATTTGAAGAAAATCGGACTCTTACAGCACATGTTATGAGATTTGTAATTATTCAAAATTTTGACCATTTGTGGGGGGAGGTACTTGATGGAGTGGACCATTTGTCCATTTTCACGCCTGACCTAGCACTGACGTAAATATTAGGATATGAAAAGTTGGAGCAAAATCGGATTGTCCTTTCTCTTTCTGTGCAAAAAAAAAATATATATATATTCTTTTTTTTTTTTTTGAAAATTTCGACCTTTTGTGGGATAGGTACCAGAAGGAGTGGACCGATATTGTTCATTGCCCATCTCCGAACTCGATCTAAGTTTGACAAAAATATTAAGATGTACCAAGTTTGAACCAAATCGGATACTTCCTTCGAGAGTTATCGTGCGCACCAGCCAGACAGACGGACGGACATCGCTAGATCGACTCCAAATATTCTGAAACGGATTTGGTCCATAGAGACTTAGGGTCTGAAATCGTTATTTCGATTAAGCACGTTTTGCCTGTATCAAATGATATATACCCTCGGCAGACACATAAATGAAGGTATAAAAAACAAATAAAAATGCTGTAAGTTCGGCCGGGCCGAACTTTGAATACCCTCCACCATTTTGGAACGAATTTGACAATTTTCAAAAAATAAAATCCGTAGCGATGCCTTCATCTATCTGCATTTTATCAATAGGCAGGTCAAGCGAACATGCCATATTTGTCACGTTTTTTTATAGGTTTCAAATAAAGGTACCTTCCGTTATTCGGCATTTTGACAATTTAAATCACATTTTCTAAAGGAATTGTTTGAAATTCAGTATTGTTACTGGTTCCAGCTACTGTGACCTACATCCAGGTTTCCTATTGTTAGTATTTTGAACGATTCCACCACTATTGACATTATTTCTCAACTTTGTGAACATACTCATATACAAGGGCGTCGGTGGTGTAATGGTTAGCATAGTTGCCTTCCAAGCAGTTGATCCGGGTTCGATTCCCGGCCGACGCACACTTTTTTTGTATCATTTTTTCAAAATGTTTTTTAAGGGTTGAAAAGGTTATCTTAATTGTGTAACGCATTGATCATCAGCTGCGGTGACCGAGTGGTTAAGGAGATGGACTTGAAATCCATTGGGTTCTACCCGCACAGGTTCGAATCCTGTCCGCAGCGAATGACATTTTTTCAAAAGGATTGTTAAACAAAAGTCGGAAAAAAGTGTAGGTTTGACTTTTTAGAATTTCATCATCATTTTCTCTGATCAAATATTAGTAAACTGTGCGGAGTGAATCTTTAATTTGAATATATTGATGAACCCATATAAATGAAGGCTGAAAAAAGAACATTATAACAGAATTCATTTCCCCAGCATGAGCTCGAGCGTGGTATATTAACTCATTACATTTGACACATCCCGAAATATTCGGTGGAGACCCCATTAAGAAAATTTATTCGTTATCAACATAAAATGCTTTAACAATATCAATACCCCTCTCCATTCGCCAGCTGAAATATAAATGAATGACATTTTGCACAGATATTTATTGTAGTTCGAAGATATTTGATATTGAAACTGGACCAGCCATAATTCGTGCCAAAGGTGACCAATGCGAACAAATCTACACTTATTTTAAAATTGAATGCTATTTCCGACATATTTTCTTTCATAAAATTAAAAAAAAAAAAGTAAAAAAGGATTAAGATCGGCCGGGCCGAACTTTGAATACCCTCCACCATTAGGAACGAATTTGGAAATTTTTGAAAAAGATAACATTCGCCAAAAATTATGTTGACATCTTAAAAATACAGAATATAGCCGTTATATTGGGGCCCATATGACGTTGACCTACATAGGCATTGTCTGCCATTAGCCATTACCATATTCAAATTCGAAACTTGAAATAAACGGTGAATAATGTAGCTAAAATCATCAAATTCCGTATAAGAAGCCCTGGACCTGTATAGACAATTTTCTGTCACAGGCTATAGCTTCCATTACTAACTTCAAATATGACATCTCAAAAAATTTCGGTAAGTATTGGACCTAAAATCGTCAAAATATCGAAAATAGATATGTATTGATATATGGAGCCTACACGAAGACGTGGACCTACATACACAATTTTCTGTCACATACTGTAGTTACCATTACGAACTGTAAATGCGCAATTTCCAAGCGATTTCCAAACTCCATTATAGCTTCATTAATTCGGTTACTCTTTCTGATCAAACGAGGTAGAGAGAGAGAACCCACTTCCGGGCGAAATCGAAATCGGCCAGTAACCCTCTCTAACTACTAAGATTCCTGTCAAAACACATAATTGTGATTTCAAATTTCAATGATGTAAAAAAGAACAAGTAAAAAGCAATAAGTTCGGCCGGGCCGAACTTTGAATACCCTCCACCATTTGGTAGAAATTTGGCAATTTTCAAAAAATTAAAATCCATTAAAAATTCTGTTAAAATTTTAAAAATACCGAATATAGACGTTATGTTAGCGTCTATACGACGACGTGGACCTGCATACGCAACTTTTTTCATAAGCCTGAACAGACAATTTTCTGTCATAGGCTGTAGTATTCATTGCGAACTTCAAATACTAAATTTGAAATAGTTCCGGTAAGTATGTCGCTAAAATCATAAAAATCACAATGATATTAATTTAAGTTATTTTAACACGTGCGTTTATACCCTACAACACTATGTGTTGGGGGTATTATAAGTTTGATTGGGCCAAAAGTTATGTAACACCTCGAAATATTGGTTTCCCACATAGGATATGGTCCGGTCTTCACGAAATTTAGAATGAAGGTGGGGCTTGGGCCAGAAGATGATTTCTTTCTTTTGGAGATGATCACATAATATTTAGGGGTTGAAATGGACCAAATACTGAAAAATTTCCTGACTTTGCAGTTGCTTTACAGGTCGCAGTTATAGACCGATCGACGCGGAAGTTAGCATATGGCTAGAGCCAATTTTGATGGTAATCGGGTTATATTTAGTGGATGAAAAAGCCATGATACTTGTGTTAAATAAAATCAAATTTTCAATTAAACCGCGAATATTTTTAATCCCGGCAAAATCACAAATAGGCGAACAGGTCAATCCTGACCGTTACGTAAATGCCGATAGTAAATATATCGAATATATATAGCGAAATTTGTACAATACATATATACAAAGGAAGGGGATGTTAGCTAAAATGCTTATATCTCAAGAATGGCTGGACCGATTTTGACAAATTTTGTCAATTCAGAATGCCCTCTTGGTATAAGAGAATAAAATCGCATAAAAATATGCCAATAATGGTGTTATTACAGATTTTGTGACATTTTTTATTTTTTCATATTTTTTATCGCATGCGATGTTTTCAATTTGACTTATAATATTGAAATGTATATTTTGTAAATTTTTTTCACCTTACAACACGGGTTGGGGTAATTATATACAGATTGCAATTATCGTCCGATCTTCACGAAAATTTTCACAAGGGAAGGGTTAGGCTTAGAAGAGCTATTGTTTTCAAAGATGACCGCAATATATTTAGGGGTTGAAATGGACCAACCACTGAAAATGTTCCTGATTTTGCAGCCGTTATAAAGTCGCAAATAGAAATCAAAGGACAGCGGGTAGAATGGACTACTACTTTTGTGTGAAAAAAATACCAACATTACTTACAGGCGATATCCGAAATACACAAATGGAGAACTTCTGGCTTTTTTATGCTGATTTCGTTGATGAATATAGCCAAATATCGTAGACAAGCAAATAATATAGATGGGTCTAAATTTGTAGATGCAGAACGGCTACTTGCTTTTGGAGATGATCGCAAAATATTAATGGGCTCAAATTAAACAAAACAGAAAAAAATTACTGATCACACAACTGAAGCCAATCGACATGCCTGAGAAGAGAGTTAAGGATAGGGAAGAATTCTAGCTTGTTGGATGACCATTGAATTATATTTAGATGTAAAATTGACCGCAACAACTAACAGCACGACGGAGTGCGCAAATTTCCCTGGTCAAAATGGCAAGGGCAATATCTGGGCAGTGCTCCATGACAAAATTTCAAAAGCCAAATCTTCCAAAATGGACTAAGGGTGCTTCTAACATATTGCAGTGTTGTAGGGTATCACATGGTCGGCCCCTCACGACTTGTTTTTTGCTTACTTGTTTTTTCATATTTTTTATCGCATGCAATTTTTTTCAATTTGACTTATAATATTGAAGTATACATTTTATAATATTTTTTCGCCTTAATCAAATGCTAAGTGTAATATCTAGGCAGTGCTCCGTGGCATAATTTCACAAGCGAAGCGGCTTTTAACATATTGTAGTATTGTAGGGTATCACATGGTCGGCCCCGCTCGACTATAGCCTTTTCTTACTTGTTTATAAATGTGAATTGTTTTTACCATCAATTAATATAGAACCCAAAAATTCGGATTTTAGCTATACATTTCCAATACAATTTCTACATGACGAATTTAAGTAATCGCCGTGACTAATTCGTAACAGCAGAATCTTTCCATGTGTGCATGTTCTATTCTCATGTCCATCTTTCACATCAATGTAAGAAATCTAAGTCCAACTAATGACAATAATTAAAGTAATTAGGTAGAAAATATTAAGTCAATTAAAAAGCCAAATATACTATAAACGGCTGCGATAAAGGAAAACCTTAAAAAAAGCCCCATCACAAAAACAAAATTTCAAAATTGTTTAAACCCAAAATCAAACAAAAAATTAGTTATGCTCCAAAAAAGAGACTAAAGCAATGGTCTAAAGGAAAAAAAGCGCCAAAACAAAAATTGTATAAATGCCATTTAAAAATGTTATGTTGGGTTTTTTTTCACACAACGCTTGGTTGTCTCTCGACGAGTAATTGTAATTGAACAATTAATTCTATTCGATACAGACGCCGAGGGAATCACATTGGAGTTCACGAGACCTCTGCGTTGTGAGATTCTCTTTTTTATTTTCAACTTTTTTTTTCTTTTTTGGGTTTTCAATTATACATTCCGTCATGGAGTTTAATTTGATATTGTAGTTTTGGTGACCGGAAGAGTTAAGCGGATATTAAGTTGGCGCCAGTCGAAAAATTATGTAAGTCGATGACAAAGGCTAGGCGTTGTCTCCACAATGGCCATTTTTTTTTTCAAAGACATAAACGTGTATAAATGTTTGACAACTTCAATTGTCAATGAAGATGATAGAGCGCCACAGTGTGAATCATTACAATTATTGATTGAATTATAGAAAAATTGAAAGAAACTGAATTCGTAAAGAAACCATACAAATCATGGCATATATAAGGTCAGACAAGAGAGCTAGTTTTGAAAACAATTTTATTTAATCAACATAGACTTTTATGCTGAAAAATATACAGGGTAAGATAAAAAAAAACTGGAAAAAGTAAAACGCCATATTTATTACATTTTCTTTTTAAATTTTATTGAATGAAAGCAAAAAATTTCGGAAATAGCATCAAATTTTAGAATAAGTTTAGATTTGTTCGAATTGGTCACCTTTGGCACGAATTGATCGACTCTTCTGTATTTTTTAGTGGCAACCTTGCTTTCCAAAATACTCCAGACACAATAGTCCAACGGATTGGTATCCGGAAATTTTGGTGCGCTGGAAATGAAGCGAGCAACCTCATTTTGTAACCATTCATGGGTGGCGCGTGCTGAGCGGTGCGATGGTGCTGAGTCCTGTTGGAATGTCCAAGGTTTGCGGCCAAAATGTTTATGTGCCCTAGGCTTTAATACACCCTCCAGAATATTTTCGCATAATATTCGGCATTTATTCTGATGCCACGAACGATTAATACGAGCGGAGAGCAACCATCGGTTGTTATGCCGGCCCACACAATCACCATGGCCGGCGCTTGAGTTCTGGTGGCCAGCCGAAGGTGCCCTTTTCAGCTTCCCTCTTTGGCAAGTAAACGCGATGACTTTGTTTGTTTACGAACTGCTGGACAACGAATGTTTTCTCATCGGAGAAAACCAAATTCGGCAGTTCACGACTTTCGGCCAAGCGAAGCAACTCTTTAGTAGTTTTTAAGTCTATTTTCTTTTTGTTGCGGTGTAAGTTCTTGCACTTTTTGGAATTTCAATGTCTTTACCCCGATCTCATTCTTCAATATTAGCCGAATGGAATATTGCGATATGTTCAGCTCACGAGTCATTTTTCGGTCACTGCGACGCGGTTTTCGATCAAGTCGCTTCTTTACTTTTCGAACCATTTCTGCTGATGTTGCTGTTTTTCTTCCGTCCACTTCCTTGACATCGGGCTACGCTACCAGTATCACAGTAACGAGCGATGATACGAAACACAAAAGATTTATTCACATTTAAATGCTGGAGTGCTCTACCGATAGCCACTTGTGGTTTTCCAGTTAAATATAAGGAAATCGCGCTTGAATTCCATCACGAATAATTTTTTTTCTGAAAAATTCTCACCAAAATACTTTTGTACGCCTGTAGACAATATAATGAGCTATCACTGGAACAATTTTAACAGCTGTCGAACGAGTGGCTTAGAAATTACAGCAGTCTGAAGTTGGTTGCAGTTGTTTTATCTCACCATGTATATACTTCGAGATGTTACAAACGAAATGACAAACTTAATATACCCTTAATGTACCATTCTATGGTGGCGGGTATAAAAAAGAGTAAAATAATTGACTGACTGTCTTAACGATTCATCAACGCCCAGATAAAACGGCTGATACTATAATCTTCGAATTTTAGGTGAGGTTCACTCTTGGTCCAAAGGGATCAGATAAGGCTGATTTATTGGAAATTCGCACTATAAGTGTACGAAAAGTTCTACATTTGGTATCATTTCGTATCAATAGAACGATTAGAACTAAAAACTGACATTTGGAATGGGAATCAAGGTTGAGGAGTAGGGTTGATGTAAGGAGGTAGTTTTGGAAGTGTGTACTCATGTATGTATACGAAAGTCCAAATTGATCCTGATTGCCTCAGATATCACTACTACTTTTCCATCAAAATACCGAATATCGAGAGGTACCGTTATATGGGGCTATATCAAATCATGGACCTATACATACAATGTTTCGCCAACGGAACTAGAACTCATTATGACCCACAAATACCAATTTTTAGATAAATCAGTGAAAAAATGTGCAAAAAAAAATAAAATATTGAATATCAGGAGGTACCTTTATATGGGGGCTATACCAAAACGTGGACCCATACATGCAATGTTTTGCCACACGCACAGATACCCATTATGACCTACAAGTACCAATTTTCAGACAAATCCGTGAAAAAATGTGGCATAAATAATCAAAATACCGAATATTGGGAGGTACCGTTACATGGGGGCTATACCAAAACGTGGACCCATACATGCAATGTTTTGCCACACGCACAGAGACCCATTATGACCTACAAGTACCAATTTTCAGACAAATCCGTGAAAAAATGTGGCATAAATAATCAAAATACCGAATATAGGGAGGTACCGTTTCATGGGGACTATACCAGAATGTGGGCCGATATATCTCTTTTTCAATACCAACCATCTTAGACACAATACAAATAGCTCTGCTAAATTTCGGCGCTCTACGTCAAATAATGTAGGCTGTATCGTGATTTCAACAGACAGACAGACGTACAGACAGGCAGACGGACATCGTTAAATCGACTTAGAATTTTATGCTGATTATGAATATATATACTTTATGGGGTCTACGACGTATATTAAGGTATAAAAAAATATTAACAAGAAAATTCATTGAATCGCAATTATTGTAAATCAAACAGATGAACTAGAAAAAAAAACACAGCAACAACACCATAATAATAAAAACAACAACATGTCAACGTCATTTCGAATTAGTAAGGATCTTATAATTATTAAACCGCACAAACAAATGATGGAAACCAAACAAAAATTCTGATCGAGTTAAAATGCATTTATGGTCAGAATGACAACACAATTTCCAAAATAATAATCGAACTTTGAGGTTATGACGCATTTCCCATATATGAAATTTTTATTATAGCCTCCACCTTGGAAAGGAGGGTATATTAACTTTGTCATTCCGTTTGTAACATCCCTAAATATTCGTTTTAGACCCCATAAAGTATATATATTCATAATCAGCATAAAATTCTAAGTCGATTTAACGATGTCCGTCTGTCTGTCTTTCCGTCTGTCTGTCTGTCCGTCTGTCTGTCTGTTGAAATCACGATACAGCCCACATTATTTGACGTAGAGCTCCAAAATTTAGCAGAGCTATTTGCATTGTGTCTAGGATGGTTGGTATTGAAAATGAAATATATCGGTCCACGTTCTGGTATAGTCCCCATATAACGGTACCTCCCGATATTCGGTATTTTGATGATTTATGCCACATTTTTTCACGGATTTGTCTTAAAATTGGTATTTGTAGGTCATAGCGGGTCCCTGAGCGTGTGGCAAAACATTGCATGTATAGGTCCACGTTGTGGTATAGCCCCCATATAAAGGTACCTCCCGATATTTAGTATTTTAGTTTTTTTTACCACATTTTTTCACGGATTTGTCTGAAAATCGGTATTTGTGGGTCATAATGGGTTCCAGCTCCGGTGGCGAAACATTGTAATTATAGGTCCACGTTTTGGTATAGCCCCCATATAACGGTACTTTCCGATAATCGACATTTTAATGGTTTTTGCCACATTTCTTCTAATGTTTCTTTTACCCTAAGGTGGAGGGTATTAAAAGTTTGGCCCGGCCGAACTTAATGTTTTTTTACTTGTTTTTTTCTGAAATGGGAAATGGTGTTTTGTAAGCTCAAAATGCCAAATGCCTCAACAAAAGAATCAAATTAAAATGTTTAGATTGACCTCCAACAAGAAAAACAAGAGAGGTGAGAATTATTTCTTATCGCTCTCCACCTTTGCCGCTTTATTTGTTTTTTTTTTTTTTTTTTTTTTTGCTTTTTTCGAGAACACAAATGACAATTAAACAAGTCATTGACACATCAGCGGCCATAACATGCTCAAATATCAAATGGTCAATCGATGTGACACAGTCACCGGCATCGTCATCGTCACTCTGTCTGGTCCGTTGTTGTGAGTGGTGTGGCACCACAGATTCCAACATGTACGAAATAGTAGGTATGTAGATGTGTTTGAAATCTTATACGCAGATTTCACTTGAAATAACCGATCAAACAGCAACATCCAGCCATCCAACTATCCATCCATCACACCATCCATACCAAAGAGGGCAAAGTATCAGATTACCGCTACAAAGACCAGAATCAAATTCAACAATCGATGTGGAATTGATTGATTTCAATGGATATCAAACATAAATATAAAAAAAAAAAAAAGATGTGTTCACTCAATCATGGGACCGCCATGAAAAATATTGAATGAACAGAGCAAGTCAGTCAGTTGGCTGAGACGATGGTTAGCTCGACTGGATAAATGAAGACCAAAACAGAAATTCAATGTTTGTTCTATGACTTTTCGAAAAATCACAACCATCGTCAATGTATCGAAATCTAAAGGCGAAATAAAAACATAATTTAGACCCAACTGGTGGCCATGTACGTACCTTGCGTACAGTGGCGATACGGTGGCTGAATTGTTTTCAATGAAATAAATAAAATAAATATTTTTCTTAAAAAATTGTTACAATTCTTAATTTGAAATCGTATCTTTGGGGCATTAACATGATTTCCTTTTTTTCCAATTCTCCGTTTTGATGAGAATTCTTCAAAGAAGCGTGGGATTTTTTTTTATTTAATTTCTTTTTCGAATTCAAGTAACTGAGTGTTTGTTGGTGTGTGTGTGCCTGTGATAGAAATTGATATGAGGCAATAGAAGATTATAATGGACTTTCATTCTGATCGAAATTGAATTGTAAGCATTTGATATCGTCATTAGTGAACGGAACTAAAGATCTGTATCGGATGGTATTAAGCACATCTATCATGGAGCTAGGAAGTGAGAAAAGTGTATTTACTTTCATCGGGTGATGGGTATTTTATTTTTGAAAAAGCTTATGATTTCCTCAGCTATCTATTATTTTAACGATGCGGATGCGTAAAATTCCAATATATTGCTTTTAAATATAACATTATATTTCATAAATGCAGGGCTATTTTATATTTATTAATATTTATATTATATTATTTTTATGCTAGACAAAAAAAAAACAACAGGAAAGAATGGGCATGTTTTTAAAATCGTCGGTATTATGAATTCATCAGTTAAATTAAGAAACACACTGGAGTCAGCATAGAATATTCACATTAAAAAATAAAAAAATGATTTAGCAAAATGTGGACATATATTTCCAATCTTCTCTAATACCGAACAAATTCTCACCAGATTTAAGTTGATAAAGCCTACGTTCGTCCGGTGTTCCACTTAAAATTTGGCTGTTGATATGGATTGGAAAATATATAGGGGTCAAAATTAAAAAAAAAAAAAAATAAAGAAAGGTCAAAAGTCGGCCGGGGCCGGGACACCCTTCACTATTATACATTTTTCGTAGAGTTAAGTAAGTAAAAAAACATCAAAGTTCGGCGGGGACTAAATTTTAATACCCTCCACCATTTTGAAGGATCTGAATAATTTCAAAAAAAATCCGTCCGTCAGTTATATGGGGGATATATCAAGACATGGACCTGGACATGGTAATTTTTCGTCATAGATTGTAGTATCGATTCCGAACTTTAAATACGAAATTTGAAACTATTCCGTTGAATAGTCTCGCTAATATCATCAAATTTGAAACATTTCCGGAGAATAATGTTGCCAATACCATCAAAATACCGGATAAAGGGAGGTGCAGTAATATGTGAGCTTTACTAAAGACATGCATAGGCAATTTTCTGGCATAGGTTGTGGTTCTCATTACGACTATAAATACAAATTTTATAATAATTTCGGTCAAAAATGCCGTTAAAATCATCAAAATACCGAATATCGGGGGCAACCGTTACATGGAGATTATACGATATCGTGGAGCTATATAGACACTTCTCTTCCAGGGGGTAAAGTAATCAGAAGGGATCCCGTGCCTTTCTTTCAGACAATTCTATTGCAAAATATGGCTAAAATCATCAAAATACCGAATTAAGGGAGGTACGATTATATGGGGTTATACGATATCGTAGACCTACATAAACAATTCACTTCCAGGGGGTAAAGTATCCACAATAAACTCCTTGTCTAAATTTTTAGACAATTCCAATTCCATTGAAAAATGTGCCTAAAATTATCAAAATGCCTGCTCAAAAAAGAAATTTTAGCTTTATGTCTTAATTCGTTGTAACTCTAGCGTTATTACAACATACCGACGGACGGACGGAATCGTCTTAGAATTGTACGTATACTTTGTTAGGTCTATAATTATTATGTATGGTGCAGGGTAGAAAAATATATATCGGAGCACTAGTATATTGGAACCGAGTTTCGGATGAGGATTTATATGGGAGCTATATTCAAATCTAGTTTTAGTTAGTTTTGAGCTGTATCCAGCTGTATCTTGTACGTAATATCATTGTTTTGATGTGCATATTGACGGACTTAAATACAAATCGGATGAAATATTTGTTGGGGAGCTATAGCTATATCTGAACCGATTTTCACAAAAATTTGAAAAACTTGAATTTAGATTGAAGTGCTAAATTTCAGTACATTTGGTGCACAATAAACCTGAAATGGTATAAAGATATATATGGTAGCTATATCCAAATCTGAACCGATCTTGATAAAATTTGGCAGAGGTATTTCCTGGCTGTTTCTGTTATGTGGAACCAAATATCACACTTGTGGAGTGCATATTACGCATATGAGGGTCTTAATACCCCAAATCGGATGAAACATATATATGTATGGGATGTATATATGTATATCTGAACCGATTTTCACAAAATTTGATGTGCTTGCTTCTAGATTGAATTCGATCTGATATGTCAAAATTCAGGCCATTTAAACTAATATTGGCCAATTAGTGAACATATATATGGAAGCTATATCTAAATTTGAACCGATTCTCACCAATTTCAATAGGGTTCATTCTTGGGCCAAATTTCATCTCAATCGGATAATAAATGCGACCTTCATTTTCTTCACAAATATAAATGGATAGACGGGCAGGATCTGTATCTTCAAAGAACCTAGAGCATAAAATCACAGCTAATTTAGTTAAAAAATGCAACTAAAACCTTCAAGAGTTTGTATTTATATTAACTTTGTCATTATGTATTTTGAATATTTTAGCCGCATTTTCCAATGGAATTGTCTGAAATTCTACACAAAGAGTTCTTTCTGAGTACTTTAATCCATGGAAGAGAATTGTTTATATAGGACCACGATATTCTGTATTTTGATGATTTTAGCGACATTTTTTTCTGGAATTGCTTTATTTCATTTCGTAATGGGAACAACTCTCTATGACCGAAAATTGTCTATGCAGGTCCAGGTCTTCGTATAGCCACATATATCGGTACATCTCTATTTAATATCAGCTGTATTTATTTAAACAAAGAGATAACAGCGTTCATTTCAAGAAGATGGAAATTTTCCTGAAAATTGACTAATGCCCTTCAAATTCAAACGATCGCAAATATCACGGAAACTAATAGACTTAGACTAATAGAATAGTGTCGAGGAACATTTTTTACACTAATTTTGATGATTTTATTCACCGGAATCGTTTGAAATTTCGTATTTGAAGTTCCTAATAGATGCTTATCCTATGACAGAAAATTGCATATGCAGGTCCAGGTCAGTGTATAACCCCCACATAACCGTACCGCCCTATATTAGTTATTTTATGGATTTAAGCATCATTATTCGCCGGATCTGTTTCAAATTTCGCATTTGCACTTCGTAATGGGTACTAAGCCTGTGACATAAAATTACCTATGCAGGTCCAAGTCTTCATATGGCCCAAGTCTATATATTTTCAGAGACGTTGATCGTCGCAATTATTTCAAATTTCGTATTTGAGATTCCAAACAGGTTCAGGACTTCGTATAGCCCCTAAATATCGGTGCCTTCCTATATTCGGTATTTTGATGATTTTAGCTACATTATTATCCGGAATTGTTTCAAATTTCGTTTTTGCACTTCGTAATGGGTACATGTGACCCAAAATAACGCTAACTCCATATATTCCGTATTTTTAAGATTCTAATTTTTTTATTTATTGTTTATTGTTATTTTTATTTGATTTTGTTTCTTAATTCCATAGTACAACGTAGGGCTTAAATTGAGGGCAATTGATACGAAAATTTGCATGGTCTTGTGGCCCCTGTTATAAATAGAGATTATTCATTCAGATGACTAAATTACATTTTTTCAATTATTGAAAAAAAAAAAAATTAAATTGTTATTTTAATGGAACATATTTTGTCTGGAAGGACGAACCCTATTGAAATTTAGATACAGCTCCCATATATATCTTCGTCCGATTTACCTTTTATTGTGCACCAAACGTCTAATATTTGTCCAAATGGGATGGAATTTGGCACTTACGACCAAATTGAGTCTAGAAGCTAGTATGTCAAATTTGGCGAAGATTGGTTCAGAGATAGCTATAGCTCCCATATATAATGTTCATCCGATTTGTTATATTTGTTACCCACAGCCGTAACATGCACTCCGTAACAATGATATTCAGTGAAATATATCTAATACAGTTCAGAAATATTTTTGCCAAATTTTAACGAGATAGGTTCCGATTTGGACATAGCTCCCATATATATCTTGAACCAATTTTAAATTAATTGTGCACCAAATGGGCAATACAAGTCCGAATTTAAAAGATACAAGTGTTTCGGCATATTTAGTCCTTTGAACTTTAAATTACAATTATAATCATAGCGTGTATGATTGAATTCTCCCATAAAATTTTTAATTGTTATACGGATATCTACTTAATTATCAAAATGGTGTAGGGTATCATAAAGTGGGCCAGCCCGACTTTAAGACTTTCTTTACTGGTTTTCGTTTTTTTAAGGGAAATGTAATAACGAGAATTGCATTTTGTTCAGTTTTCGGGACATTGTAAATTTCTCAGAGATACCCGTTTCGTAAAAATGAAGTAGGCATTTCTTCAGCACAATATTTCAATTTAAAATTTGATAAATTACCCTCTCCGCTACATATGCGTTTTTGCGAGATCTGAAAATATAAATTATTTTCGAATGAACTTGAAAAATATTTACATTTAAAAAAAATCTATATCATTTTCGGAACATTCATTCATTTAGTTTAAAGATAAACAGAAAAGTTGATGTTTTTCAAACAAAAGCTGCGAATTTAGCGACACATATTCAACTCACCACCACTGAATCAAGTATATACAAATAACTCATTTGATAATTGGAAAAATACTCATGATTCGCTTCATTTGTTTCGCTCTCTCTCTTTTTCTCACTTTGCTAAATACTTGGCTGCGTAAACAATGGCAGACCGAATTCACCACAGTTGAAAACTCCGCCCCTTTAATTTTTTGCTGGCATTGAATAAGTGAGTGGCAAATTGTTACCATTGTGGTCCAGCTGCAGCAACGGCGGCAGCAGCAGCATCACAAAAAAAAATTGAGCGTTGAGAGAAAACAATTTGTGCGCAAATATCTTCTTGCCTTGCTTTTGCCAACCTGGTGTTGTTTCATTCTTACCCATTTGAAAGTAACCACCCAGTCAAGTGAGAATTGTTCTTCTTTCTCTCAATGGAAGATAGAAGGTTGTATTTGGTATCACTTTGATAAATTCCAAAGTAAATTATTAAATAAATGCTTTTTACTTGGCTTTTTGCAGAAACATAATTGTGATTATTTATGTTTATTATTACTCTTCTCTGAAGTTATTATCCTATTCTTGCTTTGCCCTTTTGTGTGTACCCAAAAAATCTCACTTAAACAGCTGGGGGATGGGTACCTATCTACCTACCAACCCACTTGGTTGAGGAAATTTGCCCTTTTACAGAGGCAACTAATTTTTGTAGTCTCTGCTCAAAGTAATTCACCCTGGGAGAAAAATACTTTCCCCAAAAGTTTTGTTTTTGGCTTCGCTTAGGGAGGGCGATTGTGTTTTTTGCTCGCCTCCATTAACTCAGCAGTTACATCCTCTGTCTGGGTTTTACATACTCCGACTCTTTTCATGCAGGATGTTAAGTAAAAACATTTTACAAGTTATTTTATGGCATTTAAAGCTGTTTTAGTTCTTCTTTATGATTGTTTTTTCTTTCACTTTTTTCGATTATTTCGCATGACATCATGAAAATAATCGTAATGAAGTTATAAAGGAAGCATTTTTGCTTAGATTTTGGAGGGACAGTGCGGATACAAGTTTGCAAAGTATTCGTAATTATGAAATAATCAATAGGAGTATTAATAAAGAACTAAGCTCGATCAGATATTATATTTCTCCTTGGCCTGCCCACTTAATATTTGGTATTTTGATAATTTTAGCGACATTATTCACCGGAATTGTTTCAAATTTCGTATTTGAAGTTCCTAATCGGAACATCAGTCTATGACATAAAATTGCCTATGTAGGTCCAAGTCTGCCTTTAGCTCCCATATAACGGTACGCCCCCCTTATATTCGGTATTTTTATGATTTTGGTGACATTATTCACCAGAATTGTTTCAAATTTTGTATTTGAAGTTCGCATTGGATACTACAAACAATGATGGAAAATTGTCTATGCAGGTCTATGTCTTGATATTGCGCCATATTATGGTAAGCATCATTTTCCATATTTTTTAATTTTTTCCAAATGTGGAGGGTTCGCCGAACTTAAGTGCATTTTTACTTGTTTACATTAACGTTTGATTTTTTCTCTTTACACATATTGCGTTCATTTTGGCAACCCTAATAAATTTAAAATTTTTAGAAAACTTGAAAAAAATATTAAAGTTACTATGAGGTACCGAAGTCTCCTTAAAACTAGTTAGAAAGATTCCGTCGGTGTCCTGCACATATATAACGATATATGGGAGCCATATACAAATCTGAACCGATCTTAATAAAATTTTGCAGAGGCATTTCATAGGTATATCTGGTACGAAGTATCGTTATCATGGTGTGCATACTAGGGCTGCGCAAAGCTGTCATTTTCATTTTGAAAAAAAAGAAAAAACAAAAACAAATATGTAAAAAAGTTGTAATTTCGGCCGGGCCAAACTTTGAATACCCTCCACCATTTGGAATGAATTTGGCAATTTACAAAAAAATAAAATCCATTACAAATTCTGTTAAAATTTTAAAATACCAAATGTAGTCGTTGTATAAGGGTCTATACGACGACGTGGACCTGCATAGGCAACTTTTGTCATGAGCCATTACAATATTCAAATGTGAAAATTGCAAAAATAAACCGTTGAATAATTTAGATAAAATCATCAAAGTACCAAATATCGGGAGTTATATCAATAATATGTTATATGAGGGATATACGAAGACGTGGGAGGGATATACGAGACAAATTTCTGTCATAGGCTGGAATATCCATTATGTGCTTCAAATACCAAATTTCTAACAATTCCGGTAAATAATGTACCTTAAATCACCAAAGTACCGAAAATAGGGAGGTACCATTATATGGGGGCTATATCAAACTGTGGACCTACATGGGCCATTTTCAATACCTGCAGACATGATATGCATTTCAGTAAAATTTTATCAACCAACTTCATTCGGTTCGGAAGCTAGAGTGATTTCCACAGAGGACAGACGGATAGACGGACGTCACTAAATCGACTTAGAATTATATGCTGATCAAGAATATTTATTCTTTGTGGGGTCCAAAATGTTGCGAGGTGTACAAACGAAATGAGAAACTTAATATTCCCTCCATACTATGGACAAGTTTGGACTATATCGGTTGATCCAAAAGCTCAATATAAAATTATAAATTTTTTTGAAATTTGGAAGGAGTATATACTAGAGGGAGTGGATCGCTATTTCCCGACCGATATTTCACCGCACCGTATAAAATATGGGGCCAATCCAAGTATACATCAACGTTTGCACCTTGTTATAAAAAAAAGTAAAAAGCTATAAATTAGGCCGGGCCGAACTTCGAATACCCTCCACCACTTGGAACGAATTTGACAATTTTCAAAACCTGTTGTTGCAAAAATCGTCAGGCTTAAAAATTCTGTTAAAATCTTAAAAATACCGAATTTCGCCGTTATACTAGGGTCAATACGACTACGTGGATCTGCATAATCAAAATACCGAATATAGGGAGGTACCAATATATGGGGGCTATACCAAACCGTATAGCTCTCAGAAATGTGTACCACCTTCTCTGGTAGATAATTGTTTTCATATAACCGCCATAAAACGTTTCTTCCCCCTATTCGGTATTGTTATGGTTTAACATTTGATATTTGGTGTTCCTAATGGCTTATGCCTCCTGCGACAGAAAATTGTACATATAAGCCCAAGTTTTCGTATAAGCCCCACATATAACGAGCGGTCCCTCCTAATATTCAATTTTTATGATATTTGACATATTTTTAATCGATTTTTTTTCACATTTGCTATGGTTACCATGGCCCTATTGCCTTTGCAGGTCAATATTTCCATGTTCAGTATTTTAATAATTTTATCCATATTTGACCATAGATAACTTTTTTTTTAATTTTGGTGCGGTTACTTTCTAATTAAATAAATATAATTTACTGCTCGAACATCTACCCTCACCTCGTACATTCTTTTTTCCTTCACCACACATAGTATGTCATTCCAGTTTTAACACCTCGAAATATTTATGTTGATAGGTGGTATGATCTACTTAATATAAATTCTTTTGTTACGGGAGCTGTGCTTAATAAGAACAGTGGTGTAGGGTATCATATAGCCGGCCCGCCCTACTTTTGAGTTTTCCTTACTTTTATTTATTTTTTATACTCTCCACCATAGTATGGAGGGTATATTAAGTTTGTCATTCGTTTGTAACACCTCTAAATATACATTTTAGACCCCACAAAGTATATATATATCAGCATAAAATTCTATGTAGATTTATTAATGTCCGTCAGTCTGTCCGTCTGTCCGTCTATCCGTCTGTGGAAATCACTCTAGCTTCCGAGCGAAATGAAGTAGGATGATAAAATTTTACTCAAATGTGTATTACGTCTGCAGGACTTTTGGTATTGAAAATGGGCCAAGTAGGTCCACGTTTTGGTATAGCCCCCATATAACGGTACCTCCCGATATGTGGTGTTTTGATGATTTTAGCGACATTTGTGGAAATCACTCTAGCTTCCAAGCGAAATGAAGTAGGATGATAAAATTTTACTCAAATGTGTATTATGTCTGCAGGACTTTTGGTAATGAAAATGGGCCATGTAGGTCCACGTTTTGGTATAGCCCCCATATAACGGTACCTCCCGATATGTGGTGTTTTGATGATTTTAGCGACATTATTTACCGGAATTGTTTCAAAATTAATATTTAAAGTTCGTAATAGATACTACGGCTTAAGACAGAAAATGGGCCAAGTACGTCCACGTCTTCGTATAGCCCCATATAGCGGCACCCCCCGATATTCGGTATTTTGATGATTTAAGCGACATTATTTACCGGAATTGTTTCAATTTTGATACTCGAAGTTCGTAATGGATACTACATCCTAAGACAGAAAATGGGCCATGTAGGTCCAGGTCTTCGTATAGCCCCCATATAACGGTACCCCCCGATATTGGGTATTTTGATGACTTTAGAGACATTATTTACCGGAACTATTTCAAATTTAGAATTTGAAGTTCGTAATTAATACTACAGCCTATTACAGAAAATTGTCTGTGCAGGTTCAGGCAAGGTCTTCGTATAGCCCCCATATAACGGAACCCCCGATATTCGGTATTTTGATGATTTTCAAATTCGGTATTTTTTGGTATGTGAAGTTCGTAATGGATGCTACAGCCTATGACACAAAATTGTCTGTGTAGATCGACGTTTTATAACCACCATGGTACCTCCCTATATTCGGTATTTTGATGATTTTAGCTACATTATAAACAGATTTTTTCCATGTTTCGCATTTGAATATTGTAATAGCTTGTGACAAAAGTTGCCTATGCAGGTCCACGTCGTCGTATAGACCCTAACATACGGCTACATTCGGTATTTTTAAGATTTTAGCTGAATTTTTAACGGATTTTATTTTTTTGAAAATTGTTAAACCTATAACAAATGGTGGAGGGTATTCAAAGAACTTACAGCTTTTTTACTTGTTTTTATTTTTTATTTATTTATTTATTTATTTTTTTTTTTTTTTTGAAAATTGCAAATTTAATTCTTTTTTACTTATTTTTCAAAAGTGCCAAACTACCTTTTCCTTATTTGTGGTCATTTTGGGTGACATGTCCTTGTAAAATAATGGCTTAGTAGATTGATCTGCAAATATAGGTTAAGAAATGTAATGGATTAGTAATGGGAGTTTTTTTCTGAAATCATTTTTCACATTTTTTTTTTTTTTTTTTTTTTTTTGTTATCGGTGATTTTCAATATTTGTAGCATCTAATGTTTTTTTCAAAGCAATAATGTGTTTGGAAGTCATTAGCATCATTTAATACAAATTACGAAAGAACAGCACTCATTACAACAGCCGCATCTTTAGGTCATCTGTCTATCAATCATTAAAAGAAACAGTTGATTTAAATTAAATGAAAAATACATTTCCTAACGACTTGTTGACAGACCTCAGGGCAATGGTCAAACCAAAGGAGGCGTTTAGTTACGAACAGCTGTGGCTGGTTTTTGTAACTGGGGATCCTTTTCTTTTTTGATGCTTAACAACCACAAAATTATAACGATCCTTTGTGGTGATAACAACAAATGCATTTTTAAATTGTAATGAATGTTTATTTGCCGCTCACTTATGTGAGCATATCCTGAAGGCTCTACGAATTGCACTGGACTGTGTGTAAAAACGGAGAATTGTTACATTTTAATGAACCAATTTTTTGCATTTTGAGCCAAGTTTTGTTTTCAATAAAATTACACACACAGTTCTAGTTTGTAATTTCGCATTTGCTGCAAGGAATTACTTGAATTCATATTTCATGTCCTTGCTTTGAACTGCAGTTGTCGTGAACAACATTTAAGCCCTACATGGAGTCGAGGGTATTACAGGTTTTCGTTCCTTTCTCCATAGCCCCGGCGGGAGAGTAGTGTAAAGAATTTCTCAGTCATCGGAATATGCAGCATTTGGATGGACAGCTGTTTTTTTATTAATTTCGTTCAAAAAACCATCGGGTGGGTATGACTGCCTGCCTGCCTGTTTGCTTGCTTTCCTGCCTGCCTGCCTGCATGCCCATAAGTGTGTGCGTTTGTGTTATGGATTGCATTCTACGCTAAACTGTAGGTGTGAATAATTCGTATGTCTTGCTATGTCTTATCTAAATGGTTTTTTGAGTATCAATATTTTTACTTAAGTGTAATTTACGACTATATCTCTGTAGGCTGGTTGATATGTCTGTCTGTCCGCCCTCCCCTCTCCTTGGGCCATTTCGTTGTCTCTGTCCAGTCGTTTATTTATCCAGAGCAACAAAATTTTGTGAACAGACAAAGATAGTGCTGGTCCAGTTTGTGTTTTTTTGTGGATGCAGTTCTTATTGGTATTGGTTGTCCGGGGGAATTTATAAAGCCATAGCGCATGCGTATCATACATCGCTTTAGTATTTGTTTTAACTGCTCTGTATTTTTTTTTGGAAGAATAATTTACTATACCCTAAAGGCATTTACATGACTACATGTGTACCACCGCTCTACAATCACATTATTCATTCAATATTACACGAAATTCATATCAATGAGACAATAATTTATAATTTATTTCTACTTCAAAAAAAATAGTTGATTCCGGAGGATATTTTTAGTAAGAAAATTAAAATTTATTTACTTTCATGGAAATGAATGCAAAATGGGAAATATTGGGAAATGGGCTATGTAAAGCTTTACAAAATAATATAAAATTGTATATATTTTTTTTATTTGAAAATACAGCGTGAGAAAAAAACTGCAACAAAATCAAACGCCATATATTTTAGATTTTTTTTTTTTAAATTTTATTGAATGAAAGCAAAAAATGTCGGAAATAGAATCAAATTTTAGAATAATTTTAGATTTGTTCAAATTGATCACTTTTGGCACGAATTATGGCCTTCAAATGGCCAATGAAACCATCACACGCTGCCCGAATGTTGCTCTCCGGTATTTTGGCCAATTCCTGGCGAAGCGCTTGCTTGAGGTGATCGACACTTTGGTACTTTTTAGTGCCAACCTTGCTTTCTAGAATACTCCAGACACAATAGTCCAACGAATTAGTATCCGGAGATTTTGGTGGCCATTGTGCGCTGGAAATGAAGCGAGGAACCTCATTTTGTAACCATTCTTGGGTGGCGCGTGCTGAGTGCGATGGTGCTGAATCCTGTTTGAATGTCTAAGGTCTGCGGCCAAATTGTTTGCGTGCCCAAGGCTTTAATACACCCTCCACAATATTTTCGCGATAATATTCGGCATTTATTCTGATACCAGAGTCGATTAATACGAGCGAAGAGCGACCATCGGCCGTTATAGCGATCCACACCATCACCATGGCCGGCACTTGAGTTCAGGTGGCACATTTTCAGCTGACCTCTTTGACAAGTAAACACGATCATTTTGTTTGTTTACAAACTGCAGGACAACAAGTGTTTTCTCATCGGAGAAAACCAAATTCGGTAGTTCACCACTTTCGGTCAAGCGAAGCAACTCTTTAGCACTTTTGAGTCTGTTTTCTTTCTGTTGCGGTGTAAGTTCTTGCACTTTTTGGAATTTCAATGGATTTACCCCTAGCTCATTTTTCAATATTTAACGAGTGGACGAGTGGCTTAGAAATGACAGCAGTCTGAAGTTGGTTGCAGTTTTTTCATCTTACCCTGTATAAGTCCAAATGACCTGAATTTTGGTACATCCGACCGAATTCAGTCTAGAAGAAAGAACGTCAAATTTGGATATTGCTGTATGTTAACGATATTTGGTACCAGACATCTTATAAAGCTCTGAAATAGCTTTGCCAAATTTTATCGAGAACGGCTAAGATTTGGATATAGCTCCCATATAAATCCTCAATCCGATTTCCGATCGAAATGAATTCTTATGTTACGGGAGTTCTACTAAGTATGCATAATGGTGTAGGGTATCATATAGTCGGCCCGCCAAATTCGTTGAAAATGGTGGAGGGTATTAAAAGTTCGGCCCGGCCGAACTTGCAGCTTTTTTACTTGTTTTTGTTTTTCGAAATGCTTGGATTTTAATAATTTCAGAGGCTATTTCAGAATTTTTGGAATTTTTAAGTTCCTTCCAAGGGCTATAAGGGCTATTGGCACCACATTTAGAGTTCGAACTGAAGAAAATGTCGCCGTTGTATCAGCCAGTGTTAACGATGACCGGTTATTATCGATACGTCACCGTTCGGAGCAATTGGCCTGCTCAGCAACATGGACAATTTTGCAGAAAGATTTATTTGAGAAGAATTTCAAAGTACAACTGATGTAATATATCGGTCCACACTTTCTGATACCTCCGCCACTCATGGTCAACATTTTTTTATCACAACATTTTTTCCAACCAGAGTTCTGATTTGAATTTATCGGTTGGAATGTAAGCTTGATATATGACGGTGGTTTTGGAAATTTGTACAAATAGAGCTTGAAATCTGAAATTTTGTGTAAGGGTCACCGTTCATGTGTAGCCTGGACATTTGGAGTTGGTTTCGGAAATGCGTCCTGTATTTGTATGAGAAGTACTAAATGGTATTAATTTGGACATTGGGTGAAGGGATTGAGCTGGTATCCTCAAATTTGATATTGAGGTGTTTTTGAGATATGGAGGTAGTTTTGGAAATGTGTACTCTAATTGTACGAAAAGTAGTAAATTGAATGTGGAACTTATTTCCTCTTCGATAAACTCCAAAACGACAGATTTTGAAGACTTTTTGGCGCAAAAAAGTAAAAATATTTCGATAAGGGAAAAAACTTGAATATGAAAAAAGTATTATCGAATTGATGCAGTTTAGTACGATGTATGAAGTTTTGTTGGAAAATTTTGTCCAATGAACAAATTTTGCAATTTGAGTTCTACAATGAACTGGTGGAAAGAATTTGAAATTTGAAGGTGGAATGACGAAGTAACGGACACTCGGTAGTCTTATATAAAATTTTTATATTCTAACCAAGAGGACAACTATTTACCCCTACACAAAACTTCATTTCGAGCCCATTTCTGGGGCCCAAAAATTTACTTTTCTTATGGTGATCAAATATCGATATTATCCAACCTGGAACTACTCCAATTACTTGGACAACACTTTAACTCAATTATGTTTTGTGTCTAGTTTACAAATTAAATTGTTCTTAACGCCATGCCATTAACTCATTTGGTTGCTGTTCTTGTTGTTGTTGCTTTTCATCACTTTGTCACATTTTAAAAAAGAAAAACTCTTCAACTGAAAATGTTGTTGCATTTTCCTGCGAACTTCCACAGTTAAAATATTCGCCACCATTACTGGCAAATTAGCAAAGAAAAATGCAAAAAGGGAATACATTTACCAAAAATTTGTTGGAGAACAGTTCTGAAAAAAAAAACAGAAAAACGAAATAAATAAACATGAAACAAACAAAAAATAAAAGGACGAAACACCACCATCAGAAGTTTTTGGGTAAAGTGCTCGTGTATTCGCTATTTAAATATGCAAAAAGACAGCAATTTACATAAATTTGCGCCAAATTTGGAGCAATTTCGGCTCATCACCAGACCTCACACAACCATTCCATCTTGAGTGTTCTGAAACATCTACATGGTTAACAAGCACCACCCACCCAAGCATCAGTCGACGACAACATGTTGTTCTTGGAGTTGGAGAGTTTTCAACGTAAATAAACTTTTTGTAAATGAGGAGATTTTAAAAAATTTTTGTTTCTCTTCGCTGAGATGCATTTGTTAACTTGTATAATGGAAACGGTGTTTTTAGCTGCGCCCTACAAATGATAATATGAACTAGAAACCCTTGGTACAGGTGAAAATTTGAACTGAACCCTAGACATTGTTAAATTTTTGAAGAACATTTTATGAAACGTGAAAAATCAACCTTTTTCGCTTAAAGACTAAACAGAAATCAGATAAACAGATCAGATTGATCAGATTGATCAGAAGAATGAGTGCGGTATTCATCCTGAGAACTTGAGAAAAGTTGATATAAAAATTTATTTATCAATTGACTAAAATTTGGCTGAAAAGTTTTGCAGATTTGGTAGGAATGACACGAAAAGCTCTAGATTTGGAAAGCAATTTCAAAATTCGGCTTTGATCCTAAATTTACTGAACTGATATGCATGCTTGAAGCCTTAGGGCTAAAGAGGCATATAAAGAAGAGCTGCAAACAAATTCTCGATTTGGTTTGGTTGAGTTCAGCGATTCTTGTTCATAACCGGTTTGAAGCCCAGATATAAAGTGTGATTTTATGAGGAAAAATGTTCAACAAAAAAAAAAAAAAACGTGTAAGGAAAAGTCAGAATGGGCCGACTATATGATATCCTACACCACTATGCATATTTAGTAGAGCTCCCGTAACAATAGAATTTATTTCAAGTATAGGAGAGAGTTATAGTTTGCTATAGAGTGTATGATATCACTTGGAGAAGAATTATATTAAAAAATGTATATATCGAAGCCGAGTTGCACAAATCGGATTCTGAAATTGGATTAAGAATATATATTCTTATGTATTCGAATTCGATGTACTTGCTTCTACACTAAATTCGGTCGGATGTACCAAAATTTGGGCTGATATTAGTCATTTGGTGCACAAAAAGCCTGAAACCGGATAAAGACATATGGGATCTTTTTTTGTTGTTAGGACCTATAACAAAATCTGAACCGATCTCGGCTAAATTCTAAACACTTATTTCTGAGCTATATTTAATATCAGGTTATGGAGTGCATATATATGGGAATACAGTCGGAATTGAAAAAATTCTGTCCATTTGGGCTTATATTAACCATTTGGTGCACAGTAAACCTGATATCGGATAAAGATATGGGAGCTATGTTCTAATCTTATCTGATCTCGATAAATTTGATAGAGATATTTTTGAGCTTCATAAGTTATCTGGTATCAAATTTCATTCGTCTGGAGTGCATATTAAGCATGTGAGGTGTTTTACAATCCCAAATAGGATGAAACATATATATATGGGAGCTATAGCTATATTTGAACCGATTTTCTCCAAGTTCGATTAACTTGCTTCGAGACTGAATTCGGTGGGATGTACCAAAATACAGGCCATTTGGACTTATATTAGCCATTTGGTGCACAGTTAACCCGAAATCTGTTGAAGATATATGGGAGCTATATCTAAATCTGGTCATATTATCACAAATTTCAATAGGGTTCGTCCTTGGGTCAATCAAATATTGTTTGCAAAATTTTATCTCAATTCGATAATAAATGCGACCGGCATTTTGTTCACAAGAACACATGGACGGACGGACAGACGGATATGCATAAATCGACACAGAAAGTGATTTTATGTTACAAACAAATGCACAAAGACATAATACCCTTACCATTATGTGGTGTAGGATATAAAAACGTATAATAATGAGTTTCCTAAAAAAATTTCGTACGTCTCCGTTTATCAAAACGGGGCATATCGTCCACATTTTCATATATCCCCACATATAACCGTACCTCCCAATATTCGGAATTTTGGTGATTGTATCCACATTTTCCAGCTAAACAGCTACTTGGAATTTTAAGGGGATACCAACCAATCACAGAGAGAAAAAGGCCTGTATAGGTCAAAGTTTTACTATACCCCTCCCAAACGATAACTCACGATATTCGGTATTTTGAAAATTGTGTTCACATATCCCAAGAGAATTGTCTGAAATTACATTTTTGTCTTTAATGTGTCATAATGTCAAGCATGGAGCCTTTTTTTGGAGATTTTGGAACAATTTTTCTATGATATTTTTATAGACCAATCGACGTAATTTTGCATGGGATTAAAATTTAAGGCAAGACGAAAGCGTATTATTTTTGATGGCCATCCTATATTATTTAGCAGGTATAACCATAACTTAATTGTTAAAGTTGTCAAACTTTACATTCAAATACGAAAATTTTTTATGATGAAAGTTACTTTAAGGCGACCTTGATATTGATGCTGATATCGAAGACGTATATCAGCCATATATCGGAGATATAGCAATCTATATAAAGAAATGTGAATTTTTATATATTATGTTATGCCCTCCACCATTTTATGGAGAATATATTAACTTTGTCATTCCGTTTGTAACACCTTCTGTCTGTCTGTTGTAATCACGCTTGAGATAGAAGGCTAAATTTTGCACACATGTGAATTTTCGCAGTAAGCAGATTCGTATAGCCCCTATATAAAGGTACCTCCCTTTATTCGGTATTTTGATTATTTAAGCGACATTATTCACCGGAATTGTCGAATTGTTACTTATGCATATCCGCATTTTCGTATAGCCCCCGTATATAGCTCATCATTTAATGGGTATTTTTTGCGAATTTGTTGACATTTTTCAAGTTCTTTCCAAATGGTGGAGGGTATTAAAAGTTAAATCCGGCCAAACTTAGCTACTTTTTTACTTGTTTTACATTCCATTAGCTCGTCAGAAGACGTTAATAGAGAGCGATTCTAATTGACCATTAATTGTAATCCTTTTCAATCAAAAATTTGAGAACAGATCGTGATATTTGAAATAATTTTTTTAAGTAGTCCAATTATGAATCCCAATACAATGAGGGGTTCGTTCGTTCCTTCATGCCACGTTCAGCAATAGCTGACGAGATTTCAAAGAATTTTGAAAGTTCTGTACGTGGAAATAATTATTTGCGTTCGACAAGTTTGACCGAGCTCTAGAATTTCACAATTTCTAACATTTTTATTGATATTTTAGCTGGGAACTTGACATGAGCTTAGGGCGTGCCCCGCAGAGGGATCTGACTAATAGATTTGAATTTTTTAGGAAGAAAGAGCATCCGAGCGAGAGGGCGCTTTTTTACACAGAAATTCATTTAGAAACCATTTCAGAGGGCCACTAGCAAACATTAACTTCTCCATGTAAAATAAACAGAAAAAGGCAGACAGATAGAAATTTCGGGGCCCCTCCCTGCGTACGTTTCTACCATGAAGTATATATAACCATGATCAGCATAAAGTCGATTAACGATGCCCGATAGACATCATAGAGGTTATAATTTCAATATAAATAAATTACAAGTAAAAAAGCTGTAAGTTCGGCTGGGCCGAACTTTGAATACCCTCTACCGTTTGGAACGAATTTGACAATTTTCAAAAAAAAAAAAAAAAATAAATAAATAAATATATAAATAAATAAAATCGGTTAAAAATTCTGTTAACATTTTAAAAATATCGAATGTGGCCGTTATATTAGGGTCTATACGACGACGTTGACCTGCATTGGCAACATTTCTCATAAGCCACTACAATATTCAAATGCGAAACTTAAAAAAAATCTGTGAATAATTTAGCTACAATCATCAATATACCGAATATAGGGAGGTACTATCATATGTTGGCTATACCAAAACGTGGACCTGCACAGAAAATTTTCTACCATAGTTTGTAGTATCTATTACGAACTTCAAATACTAAATTTGAAACAATTCCGGTGAATAATGTCGCTAAAATCACCAAAAACGTAATATGGGGGTTATACGAGGACGTGGACCTGCACAGACAATTTTCTGTCATAGGCTGTGGTATCCCTTGCGAACTTCAAATAACAAATTTCAAACAATTCCGGTGAGTTATGTCGCTAAAATCATAAAAATACCGAATATCGGGAGATACCTTTATATGGGGCCTATACGAAAACGTAGACCTGTACAGACAATTTTCTGTCATAGGCTTGTTATATCCATGACGAACTTCAAATGACAAATTTGAAACAATTCCGGTGAATAATGTCGCTTAAATCACCAAAATACCGAAAATAGGGAGATACCGTAGGGAGATACCGTGAACGTGCACAGGCAATTTTCTGCAATAGGCTGTAATTTCCATTACGAACTTCAAATGCCAAATATCGTGGACCTACATGGCCCATTTTCAATGCCAAAAGTCCTGCAGACATACATATATATACATTTGAGTAAAATTTTATCAACCTATTTCATTTCGTTCGGAAGCTAGAGTGATTTCCACAGACGGATAGACGGACGGACATCGCTAAATCGACATAGAATTTTATGCTGATCAAGAATATTTACATTTTTTGGGAATTACAAACGGAATGACAAACTTAATACACCCTCCTATATATATGTCTGACCATATACCGCTGTCTCCTGATTTGTGGTATTTTAAAGGATTTGGTTCCATTTGGTTCCCATCCAAATCAGCTGTAATTTTTTGTTTTTAGCCATATTTTTCAACGGAATGGTCACAAGGGGTTCTTTGTACACAAGGGGTTCTTTGTGAGCACTTTACCCCCCGACAGAGAATTCTCTATATAGGTTAACGATAACGTATGGCTCCCATACAACGATACGTCACGATATTCGGTATTTTGAAAATTTACACAAGGAGTTCCTTGTGAGTACTTTACACGCAGACATAGATTTGTCTTTATAGGTCCACAATATCGTATATCCCCACATATCGGCACCTTCTTATATTAGATATTTTAAAGATTTTAAAAGTTTTTTAATTTTATTTTTTATTTTTTTATTTTTTTTTTTTATTTTTTTTTTTTTTTGAAAATTTTCTAATTCGTTCCAAATGGTGGAGGGTATTCAAAGTTCGGCCCGGCCGAACTTACTGCTTTTTTACTTGTTTTTAGTTCCCAGGGAGTAGTTTAAATCCTCGAAAAAGCATCCTTATATTTCTAGATTTTCCTCATATTTAAGCTTTTTTGGGGAGATTAACTCCTTCTAAAATAATTTAACACCGCACATCTAACAAAACTTCCGAATTGTTGTGATTTTGTTGAAGAGAACAAGAAATCGTAGAGATTTACGGTAGAGTGAATATTTTTACCAATTTTGTAACAATTTCTGGTATCCAAACTTTGCTCTCCAAAAAACCCATACCCTTAAGCACTGCTCAATTAAGTCATCATGACCCACAAATATTTTTAAATGAAAGAAACCCTAAGAAAAAAAAACGGTAGTATGCTTTGGGGGTTTCCTACAACTGTCATGAAGTAAATTAACAAATTTACACCAAATACAGACTGACTCATGCGTAGACACCAATAAACCAACAACATGACTTTCGCGCATTTATTTAATGGCCTCTTTATGACTGAGTGTTGGGGGAATAAAACAGAAAGCGGGTGGTGGTGGTGGTGGCGGTCAAATTGGGGATTTTTCTTTAGCACTGGTGGCTGGGTGGGTGGTGTCCTTATTTTACGTTTCATGGTTCCATGATGTTGTTGGTTTTTGGGTTTCATTGAAATGCCAATGCCACCACCCCCTGCTCCCATCCCACCCCTTGGCAGAGTAAGTACCTTTAATGGTTTTTGTCAAAGCTTAAAAATGTTCATGTTTATTTCGATGTACTTCATTTTTTACCTTTCACCGAGTTCTGTGTGACAGGATGTTTTTTTTTTCACTCACATTCATACATATTTTACAAAAGCAAGAAAAACAAAAATGGAAATGGAATGGAGAAATTTCCGCCCCTCTCCATCAGCACTTTTTTAAAAGACAAACTTTACACTTGTTGGCTATCAGGTGAGTAAGTGATGATGGGTGGCGAGGGTTGGGTGTCCGTGTTGATGGGTGGTAATTTTTGAGCTGGTAATGGCTGGGGGCTGACGACGCTTGAATTACGTTTTATGCTACCTTTGAGTGGTATGAGTTGCGGTAATTTAAATTGTTTTTTTGTATTCTGTGGATTTCAGTTTTGCCGTTGTGTCGTCCTTGGCTGCTAGGCACGGGGCTGTGAAAAGAAAATTAAATATTCTGACACCATTAAGTGTTAAAAATGTTCACTTCTGAAAACATTTTCGTACACTTTTACATTATATTTTAATAAATTCACTTGTTGTATATTAACAAGTCCTTATTTAGGTTGACTTTTTTTGTTGCGAAGTGAGATGGAGGAAATTAATTGTGAAAAAGCTGCTGGGTTTTGTAAAAGCTATTTTAAATTTGTATTTTTATGAGGGAAATATTTGGATAAAAACCATATATTTTCGGTCTCATAGTAGAATATATGACAATTTATTTGATAGAATATTTCGACTTGCTACAATCTCTTATAAAGGCGGTATTTAAACATATTTTGAAAAAAATAAAAATAAAATAATCAAAAAATCCTCTTTGACGACTCGCTTGAAGGTTAAAATTTTCAACCAAAATTATCCTCATATTGTTACCAGCAATATCACCGAAGACCGAATCATAAATATTTAAAAAAATGTGTAAGAGGGAGGATCACGATCCATATATCCCTCATATAACGGCACCTCCCGATATTCGGTATTTTGTAGCTAAATTTTTCAATGGAATTGTATGAAAATCCTCACAAGGGGTTCCTTCTGAGAAGTTTGCCCCCTTGAAGAGAATTATCTATATAGGTCCACAATATCGCCCATACAACGGTACTTCCTTATATATTCGTTATTTTGGTGATTGTAGCCAATTTTTTCAATGGAATTGTCTGAGAATCCACACCATGAGTTGCTTGTGAGTGCTTCACCCCTTGAAAGATAATTGTCTATATTGGTCCAAGATATCGTATATCCCTTACATGACCTTACGTGCCTCCTGATATTCGGTTTTTTGATGATTGTAGCTAAATTTTGTGAGAATCCTCACAAGGTGTTCCTTCTGAGTAGTTTACTTTACCACCTGAAAGGGAATTGTCTATATAGGTCCACGAAATCGTATAGGCCCCATTTAACGGCGTCTCCTTTTATTCGCCATTTTGATAATTTTAGCCACATTTTCAGAAAATCCACAAAAAATCGCCATTTTTATAATTTTAGCCACATTTTCCAATGAAATTGTCAGAAATCCGCAAAAGGAGTTCCCTCTGAGTACTTTACCCCTTGAAAGAGTATTGTCTATAAAGGCCACGATATCGTATATCACATATATAACGGTACCTCCCAATATTCGGTATTTTGGTGGTTTCTGTGACATTTTTTACCGGAATTGTTTTCAATTTCGTATTTAAAGTTCGTAATGGGTAGTACAGCGTATGGCAAAAAATTAAATATGCAGGACCACATCTTAGTAAAGCCCCTATATAACGGTTTGCTTTGAGCTGTATTTTTCAACGGAATTTGGACATTTTTCAATTTCTTTCAAAATCATGGAAGGTATTATAAGTTCGGCCGAGCTTTTTTCTTTGCTAGTACTCAAAACTCTCATATTTTTTAGTTTGACAAATATTTTTAAACATTCGTACGTAACTTTCAGACTTCTTCAAGATTTTCCTTTTTTCATAAAACCCCATATCAAATATCAGAATTCCACCTATATCCCATCACTCAATGCCAAATATAGTACTTTTCATACATTTATAGTACAAATTTCCAAACCACTGCCAAATCTCTAGCACAGATACCATCAATAATCTAAAAATCAAATTTCAGAATTTTATCTCTATTGTTTTACCTAATACCAAATATAACACCATTCAGTACTTTTCGTAGAATTATAATACACATTTCTGAAACCATTTTCATATTTCCAGGCTAAACATGAATAGCGACCCTCATATCAAATGTCATATTTCAAGCACTATCTGTTCGCCCAATACCAAATTGTACTGGTAGTACACATTTCCAATAGCACCTCTTACACCAAACTGTTCCAAATATAGTACCATTTACTACAGTTAGCACACTTAGTACACATTTCCATAACCACCTTTCTATATCAAACTTACTTTCGAACCTTGATTCTCATACCAGATTTGAAAATTTAATATCATTTTAGAACTTTTCAAAACTTTAATTTTGTACCCTTTTGTATATCTATTCTGCACACTATCAGTGACTCTCATTCTAAATTTCAGAATTCTAGCTCCGTTTGTCCAATACAAAGTATTTAATTTTTTGTACATATTAGTACTTTCGTACACTTTTAGTACCAATTTTAAAAAACCCAGCCTTTTCTCAAGCCTACCTACCAATATTGATCCACATGCAAAATGTCAGGATTCTATCTTCAACCATTCCAGTTTCTTCACTACTTCTTTAAATAGATAATAAGTTTGTAAATAAGCCTTCTATGAAACATCGATAGATCCTTAAAAATGAAACGTCGGTAAGTCCTTCAAAAATTGAATTTCGAAAAAAAACATCTTGCACAACATGTTATATAGCTATACCGAAAAATAAATCTACGCTTATTTCAAGGAAGTTATCTATCACATATGAAATTGCAGGCATTTCGGCAGCAAAATTCGTTTAAAAGCAAGTTAAAAAGTATCAGTCAGTTTTGCCGACAGATGTATACCCTCAGCTACAATCCGTTTATTTAAATATATTTTGACATCCGTTATGATAATCAAAATTTTGAACCATTGTGGGGAAAATTCCGAAGGAGTTAGCCAATATTGTCCATTTCGTATTAGATATAAGTCACATATAAATATTACAACATGTTGAAATGTGCTTGAGGTACCAGATATAGAGAACCGACGCATCCCACTTCATCTAATATTGATTAATTCTAAATGAAAAGTTTAATTTTTATGGGGGAGGTGGCAGAAGGGGAGGACAGAAAAATCCATAGGTACATCAGACCTCTGGTTGAGATAAATATTTAGAAATATTTATTATTTTACCAAGATTCAACAGAATCGCTGACTTGTTCGCAAGCTATAAGAAATATAAGTATTTAATATTGTGATACTTTGTGGGGTAGGTAACATCGGATGTTTATTTCGTATAAATGTTGACCCTATGTCGGGGGGTACCAGAATGGGTGGCCCGACAAATGCCACATTCACTCATAGTCTTGATTTGCTAGAAATAGTGGGATGTACAAAGATTGAAAATAATCAGATGATCATTTCGGATTTTTTTTTTTTTTTTTTTTTTTTTGATATTTAAAATGTTGACCCTTTGTAGGGGAGGTACCAAAAATAGAGTACCGATATATCCCATTATCATGCCTGATCTTTTGTTATCAAATATATTGTGATATGCGAAATTTGAGGAGAATCAGATGCTTATTTGGCATTTTATAGGAGTTATAATTATTCCAATTTTGGAACCTTTGTGTGTAGGTACGTGATGAAGTTAACCGATATTATCCATTTTAGCACATGTCATAATAGCACTGATACAAATATTGTGGATTTTGGATAATTTTTTCGTTTTCCATACGGTAAATTTTTTTCTGTGAAAATTTCGAACTTTTTTTAGGAGACCATCTATATGGCCCATATCCGCATTCGACCTAAGTTTGACGATAATATTATGAAGTACCAAGTTTGGATCACATCGGATACTCTCTTCGAGAGTCATCGTGTGCACTAGCCAGCCAGACAGACAGACGTACGGACACCCCTAGATTGACTCCAAATGTCCTAAAACAAGGTTGATCCGAAGGGATCTAGGGTCTAAATCATTTACTTTGATGAGGCACGTTTGGCCGCATCAAATGACATATATACCCTCTGTAGCCATATGGCCGAAAGTATAACTAAGAATATCGGACGTTATATGCAGCAAATGTTACCTACAGTTTGATCTGCCGATGAATAAAAGATCCATCTGTGTATCTACATTTGTTCGAAACGGGCATAGCTTAATGGATTAGGGTCTATGCATGGAACTGCATAGGTAACTCTTGTCATAAGCCATTACAATATTCAAATGCGAAACTTAACCAAAAATCGTTGAATAATGCATCAAAATACCAAATATCGGGAAGTACCGTTATATGAGGGCTATACGAAGACATGGACCTGCACAGACAATTTTCTGTCTTTGGCTGTAGTATCCATTACGAACTTCAAATACCAAACTTGAAAGAATTCCGATGAATAATGTAGCTATAATCATCAAAATACCGAATATTTGGAGGTACAGTTATATGGGGGCTATACTAAAACGTGGACCTACATGACCCATTTTCAATACCAAAAGTCCTGCAGACATAATACACATTTGAGTAAAATTTTATCAACCTACCTCATTTCCTTCGGAAGCTAGAATGATTTCCAGAGACGGATAGACGGACGGACATCGCTAAATCGACATAAAGTTTTATGCTGATCAAGAATATATATACATTGTGGGTTCTAAAATGTATATTTCGAGGTGTTACAAACGGAATGACAATCTTAATATACCCTCCATACTATGGTTGAGGGTGTAAAAACTAGAAACAGTAGTTGGTACAGTCTATGGTAGAGGGCATACAAATTTGCATTCTAAAAGAATTTTAGTTATCTTTTATGTTTCAGGACATTTTCAACGACGTCATGCTTATGTTCCACATGTAATCCACACATGAGTCCTGCAACCATAATAAAATACTCATTAAATATCCCAAAATGTATTTCCATTTTCATATTTGTTGACAAATATCATCTTATTATTACGATACATATTTACTCTCATTGAGTAGCTTACGCAATTATACGGAAGGAACTTAAAACGCATTTGATGGGACATTTAAGAATACATTTTTCAAGCATTTTAACAGCAATTCGTTAATTTTTATGATACAGCAAGACTTGAGTCTTGACAACATTTTTCATTAATAAATACTGTACCAAAGATCATAAACTATTATTAAGTAAAAGGGGCAGCACTGTTGGGGTGATGGAATTTTGGTATACCCTTGGCTTATAAAAATTTTGCACGAATCAGTCTTTTGTCTGCAGGCAGGTCAAGTTTGAGGATGGGCTATATCGATCCACGACATAATATATCCCCCATACCACGGTACCCCCGATATTCGGTATTTAGATGATATTATGGACATTATTCGGAAGAGTTGTTGTAAATGTCGTTTTTAGAGTTCCTTGTAGGTACTAAAGCCTGTGACATGAAATTGTCTATCCAGATACAGGTCTTCGTATATATTATTCACCAATTTTTTCAAGTTTCGCATTTGAATGGTAATGACTTATGACAAAAGTTGCCTATGCAGGTGCTCGTCGTATAGACCCTAATATAACGGCTACATTCGGTATTTTTAAGATTTTAACAGAATTTTAAGAGATTTTATTTTTGAAAATTTCCAAATTTGTTTCAAGCTGCGGAGGGTATTACTGCATCTTTTCTTGTTTTTATATCCTCCACCATAGTATGGAGGGTATATTCAATTTGTCAATCCGTTTGTAACACCTCGAAATATATATTTTAGACCCCACAAAGTATACATATTCTTGATCAGCATAAACTTCGATGTCGATTTAGCAATGTCCATCCGTCTGTGAAAATCACTCTAGCTTCCGAACGAAATGAAGTAAGTTGATAAAAATTTACTCAAATATATATTATGTCTCCAGGAGTTTTGTTATTGAAAATGGGCCATGTAGGTTTACGTCTTCGTGTAGCCCCCATATTACGGTACCTCCCGATATTCTATATTTTGATGATTTTAGCGACAGTATTAACCGGAACTTTTTCAAATTTGGTATTTGATGCTCGTAATGAATTCTATAGCCTATGACAGAAAATTGTTTGTGCAGGTCCAGGTCTTCGTATAGCCCCCATATAACGGTACACCCCCCGATATTCGGTATTTTGATGATTTTAGCGACATTATTTACCGGAACTTTTTCAAAATTGCTATTTAAAGTTCGTAATGGGTACTACAGCCTATGGCAGAAAATTGTCTATGCAGGTTCACGTTTTATAACCCCCATATAATGGTACCTTCGGTATTTTGATGGCTTAGCTACATTATTCTTCGATTTTGTTTCTAATTTTCGCATTTGAATATTGTAATGGCTTATGACAAAAGTTACCTACACAGGTCCATGTTGACCCTAATATAATAGCTACATTCGGTATTTCTAAGATTTTAACAGATTTTTATTGTTTTTGAGAATTGCCAAATTCGTTCCAAATGGTGGAGATATTCGTTCGGTCATGTTCGGCCATGCTGAACTTACAGCTTTTTTACTTGTTTTTTTTTTAATATCCATCACCTCAATGCTTAGCCCCTTCATTGTTGTTAACAAACATATGATGTGAACAAATATATTCCCATTTACATTTTACATTGTTTGTTTTAATGTTACGTTTTATTGACCAGGTGAGCAGGTGTAATTTAATTATCTTTGCTTTGTGTGGCAGTTATTGTTGTTGCCGATGCTGTCGCTGTGTCTGTGTGCTTCCACACATGTCACACACTCACTATGACAATGGCAATACAAAGTCCATATTAAATCAGCCCCCTTAAAATCATAGTCCTCTAAAAAAAACACCAAAACGAATAAACGTGGCAGGATCAAATGGATGAATTGTCGTGGTCGTCGTCCTCGACGCTGTTGTTTTTTGTGTTGTTATATTCGTTGTTTCGGCTATTTATTTAGTTTGACCTTTATTTGTAGCTGGGGTGTCTCACACAATTCGTTGCGCATTTGTACGTGTTCGACATTCTGGTAAATGCGCGAGTTAATTCTTGTAGTAATCCGAGTATAAAAAAAACACAAGTTTATTCGTTGGTTGCTCAAAAATTACTCCTCTTTATTGAAAACAATAATTAAAATGAAAGTTACGATTATAAACTTATTTAAAGTGAAAATTGCAATAACTGCATTTTGACAATTTATAAAATTATTAGTAATTCTATAGCTGGTGGCCTGTTTACAATTCTTTGAAATTTAAATATATGCTTATTTAACAATTCTTTTATTGAACAATTCTTTATTTTACAGTTCTTTTTCGGTCTGTTGAACTATTTAAAATTCTTACTAATTTTATATGTAGCAATTCATACGGTTATTGACTTATTAGCAATTCTTAATAATTTTTATTATTTATTTGCTTGATTTAACCTTGGTGGCTTTGTAGGTGCTTGTGTTAATGTTGTTGTTGTTGATGTTGTTTCTGTAACTCCTCCCCCCTTAGTATGGAGCGATGGCCAAAAGAATTGATGGTCAGAAGCGACAACAGTATTGGCGGGAAGTTCATTTACCACTAATTTTGTCTTCTGTTTCATTATATAGGTGAAAATTACAATTCCAATTATTAACATTAAAGTTCCATAATTTATGTGTCTGTGAAGTTCTGTATTGTTTGATAACTCTTCGATGGCTAACTTATTTTCTAGATGGTACTCTTTGAGTTTAGGTATATTTAAAGTTTCTATTGTAGACAAAGGTTTTATGTTTATTTCTGTGGGTAGTTTTACAATAAATCGTCCCAATATATGTTTGGGTTATCTTCGTAGATAATTCCGTTAATAATAACATTACAGTTTTTAAAATTTATTAATAAGTTGCCTTCAATATTATGTTTTTCGGAGTTACATGATGTTTTCATTTCTGTGGTCGGTAAATTTTTATTAACACAAGTCCTTGTTCAGGTTGTGATATTTCTGTAATTTGGCCTATATTATTGAGATTACAATTAGCTTCTAAATTACTTATGATTTTTCCAAAGCATGAAGAATTTTCCATAGTTTCTTGTAGTGAACTTTCTTTACAATAATATATGTTTTCGATTTTCTTACATAAATTTTCGAAATATTGAATTTTATTATTATTATAAATTGTGTAAGGTTTATAACTATTTCTTTTGTTTTATTAATTGGTATAGGAATTGTATGGGAAATTGTGTAATTGGTTAATGGGATGTGGGGAATTTGAATGTTAAAAACGATATTGGTATCATTGTAAAATGCCTGTAATTGTAAGAGTTCATATAAATGTTCTGTTGTATCAATTTTAATTGACTGATTCTCTAAATTGTTCCCTATTTCTTCTAACTCTTGCGTATTTAATATCATCTTGGGTATAATTCCGAGGCTAGACAATGTCATCGCTTCAGAAACATCTTTAATATGATTTGTCAGTAAATCAATGTGGAAATTAATCTGATTTAAATACTGCATATCATTTATAAGTCTTGAGTTGGAATTTATGTTATTTTGAGAATTCTTTATTGACTCTACTATTATATCTTGTTCTTTATTTATGTGGTCTGTGATATTTTCTATTCTTTCAATGATTCCAGTACTAAGTATATTCTGTTTACTGGTTTCAGTTTGTAATTTATTTGTTAGATTAAATATAGCCTGGTTAATACGGAGAGCATCATTATCGTCCATATTACCTGTGATAAATTTAACTGCTGAACCTATACCATTAAATAATCCTCTTTTCCTGCGGTATTTAGGAGTTATTGAATTCAATTTATCCTTAAGGTCTTTAAGTTTAAATTTTGTTACCTTTAAGGAATCTCTGTTGTAATATGTGGGAGTAAATTGTTTGACAGATTCCTCAATTTTCATGACATTATCCTTATAAGAATCTAATTTTATTATATGTATAAGGTTGATATAGTCAATTATTGTTTTAGCAGTTCCCAGTTTTATTTGTAATAATCCCTGGGTGTCTTTTAAATTGTGTATCTCCAGTGTTTGTGTGTGTATCATGGGTATTAATCTGAAATAAAAGATTATGAAAATTGTTTTTTTCTTATTTTTGATTTGTGAAGTTTCGTGTTTGTGTAGTAAGTAATGTTGCTTTGTTGTTTTGTTTCACTTTGTGCCTAGAAAATCTCGGTGTTAATTTGTTTCTCCTACATTCCTTCCTGTATATATAGTTATCTACATCATAATTTAGTGGATCTTGTCTGTCTGCATTAGTTTTTCTATGCGTTTGTCCGTGTCGGTTTCCAATTTTTCCTTAATAGATTCGTAGAGTTGTGTTCGAAATTGATTAATTTTAGAAAGATATTCGTGTTCATTGTTAAATGTAATTTGACGGTTAATTTTATAGGTTCTTCCATAGAAAAGTTCGAAAGGTGTAATTTTAGTAGAAGAATGTATTGCGTTATTATAGGTTATAAGAACTTCTGTTAGGATGTCGTCATGATCCATTTCTAACTTTTTTTCTTTAATTTTCTCGACTATTAATCTGTAAGTTTCAGTTAATGTTGAATGGAGTCTTTCTACGGGGGAATTGCTAGAAGATTGTTGAAAAGATGTAAAGTGTAGGTCAATTTGGTATTGCTGACAAAAGTCTTTAAATATGTTTGATGTGAATTCGGTTCCTTGGTCACAAACTATTTTGTTAGGTATGCCATGCAGGCTAAGAAAATGTTTTAAAGATTTAATAACGCAAAGGCTGTTTCTCGCTGTTAGAGTATATGCTGCGGCGAATTTGGAAAATTTGTCTATAATGGTTAAAATATTTTGCTGTTAATCGTGTAAATGTCTATATGTATTATATCTAATGGTTTTACAGGTGTGGGAGGTTTTTCAAACTTATTCTTCGGAGGATGTCTATCATATTTTAGTCTTTGGCATGAAGTACAATTATTTATTGTTTGAGCTATCTTTGATTTCATGTATGGAAAGTAATATTCGCGTTTAGGTGGTCATAGGTTTCTTGTATGCCTCTGTGATTATTGTTTTCGTGATAGTCTTGAATGATTTTATCCTGATTATCGTTTTCTTTTATGTCCTTTACTATTTCAGTACACCTAACTAAACGAAAAATTTTGCTTTGTGCAAAATGTTTGGAATATACATTTTGAATAATGCGAAAAGTTTCATTATCTGTAAAAATTGCCGTGGTTTTATTGGGCGCTAGATGATTTTTAAAAATTTGTGTTATAATTTCCTCTGTATAATTGGGGTATGTAAATGTTTTTCTATATTTGTTTTTAAAAACTACTTCTTGTTTTATGTGAGAATTAGAGTTTCCTGTCTTAAATAATGTTTGTAAATTAAATCATTTATTGTTTTTCCGAAATCGGAATACCATCATCGCAGTTTTCCTCTGCAGAGTGAATAGTACTACCAGAAGTGGCTTGATTTGACGTTGTATCAAATGCATTTATGTTTAGATTGACTGATGTGTCAGTCTTTATGCGACTAAGGGCATCGGCGTTTGTGTTTAGTTTGCCTTTTTGTATATAATTTCATAATCGAATTCTTCTAATTTCAGTCGCCATCTTATTAATTTAGAGTTTGGTTCTTTCAGGCTCATAATCCATGTGAGTGGTTTATGATCTGTTATGATTCTGAACTGGTGACCAAATAGGTATGGTCGAAAATATTTTGTAGCCCAAACTATGGCTAAGAGCTCTTTTTCTATTGTTGAGTAATTGATTTCCGATGTCGTGAGTGTGCGACTTGCGTAACAAATCGGTTTGTCGTTCCCTATAGGTCCTTGCGAAAGAATGGCTCCTAGCGCAAAATTACTTGCGTCTGTCGTAAGATTGAAAGGCTTAGAAAAATCTGGATATTGTAAGATAGGGTCATTTACCAAGAGTTGTTTACAAATTTCAAACGTTTTTTTATAGTTATCGTCGACTATAACAGTTTTATTTTTCTTCAGACAAGCTGTAAATGGCTTTGTTATTTTGGCAAAGTCTTTAATAAATTTACGGTAATAACCTAGTAGACCTAAAAACGATTTTATTTCTTTTTGATTTGTGGGTATAGGAAAGTTTTGGATCGCCTTTATTTTGTCAGGATTTGGTTTACTCCTTCTGTGGTCACTAAATGGCCCAAAAATGCGCATTCCTTATGTAAGAATTCAGACTTATCTAATTGAATCTTAAGATTAGCTTCTCTAAGGGCTTCAAAAACTTTTCTTAAATTTTCCGAATGTTCTTGGAGTGAGGTTGAATAGACAATGATGTCGTCTAAATAGACAAGACACACTGTTCCTATCAAATCTTTAAGAACGCAATCCATCACCCGTTGAAATGTTGATGGTGCATTTTTTAAGCCGAAGGGCATTCTCACAAATTCGTAGTGCCCATTTTCTACTGTAAATGCTGTCTTGGGAATATCTTTTGGATTCATTTCTATTTGATGGAATCCGCTAGCCAAGTCCAATGTGGTAAAATACATGCACTTGCCAAGTTTGTCCAGTATTTCATTTATGTTTGGTATTGGGTATCTATCTGATATTGTTTTATCGTTTAGTTTCCTGTAATCAATAACTAAACGCCACTTTTTTTTTCCCACTAGCATCTGCTTTTTTTGGGACTATCCAAACAGGTGCACTCCATGGTGAGTAGCTTTCCCGTATGATACCCTGATTTAACATGTCTGAAATTTGTTTTTTTACTTCTTCTTTGTGGATATGGGGGTATCTATATGATTTGTGTAAATAGGAATGTCGTCTCTTGTGACAATGTTGTGTTTGATTTTATTGGTGAAGGTAAGGGACTGATTATCTTGAAGAAAAATATCTTCAAATTCTTTACATAGTTTTGTGATAACCTTTTGTTCTTCCATATTCAAATGATCAATTCTAAGATTGTCCAGTAACTGAGGGCTTTGAAATTCAGGAATATGTTCGAAGCTTATATTATTAATTTCCCTATAATATGAATTTTTTATTGGATCTACTTTAATTGGGTTTTCGATTAAAATTATTTTGTCCGAGTTTGACTTATTATTTATTTCAACGAAGCTGTACCAGTTTTCAGCCTTGTACATACCAGGTGAAATGGTTACTTCTGGGTTAATTGATATTGCGGGGATTAGGAAATCGCCACTTTCTAAATCTACAGGAATTTTCATAATTGCTTTAGTTTTTGGTGATATAAGAAATTTACCGGAAGTTAAGTTTGGTTTAAAAGACAAAGGGATGCAGCAATTGTTTGTAATTAATTGCTTTTTCTCGAGGTCTATTTTTGCACCTAAATTAGTAAGTATATCGAGTCCAATGAGACCATCGAAATAGTTATGAAATTTAAAGACAAAGAATTCCAGGATTCCACATTCTCGGAATTCTATGAACATAGGGATGTTAACTTTTGTATTCAATTGGTGTTTGTTTAACACAGTGGTTATGATTATTGGTGCACAGTTTTCTATGTTTAATTTCCTGTATATTCTGGGTTTATAAAGGATGCTGATGCGCCTGTGTCTATAAGAAAACGGAGTGGACGCCCAAATGGAGATGAAATGTTTATGTAAGGCAGGTTAGTGCCATGTTTGTTTATGTCTAGGTATCCTGTTGGGTTTTGGAGGCATCTAATTGAAAATTTTGTACATCCTCTATCTCGTTGTAATTGTCCAACTCAGGTAAATAATTAGGAATGTTATAGTTTACAGGATCTGAATAGGTATTAAAGTTCCTATAGTTATGGTCAATATGATGTACTTCTCTTGGAAATCTACGTGTTTGTCCACTATTATTCCTTAGATGAGTATAGCCTGAACTAGTGTCCATGGGTTCTGGTGGTGGAAGATTTGTGTTACTGTCTAAACGTTGTTGTCTAAAATTGCTAAATTGGTTTTGATTGTTTGTGGCTGTAGGGTATTGTGTTTGCATAGGTGTTGGTAAAAAACTCTGTGCTAACTGAGGTCTATTAATTGGTGTTGGTAAATTTAATTGGGGTCTATTAAATGGTTGATTCATTGGTAATTGTGGTCTATTGAAATGCATAGGTGGACTATAAATCGCGTTTTGTTGTCTATAATGATTTGGAGTGAATGGTTTTTTAATGTTAGGGTAAGAATGTTGTGAATTGTACTGTCTATGAGTTTCTTGCCTTTTCAAAATGTTCCTGTTTTCTTGTCTTATATAAAACATGTTTTGTTCGGTAATACAGTATGAAAAAGCTATCGGTAAAGTATCTGGCTTCATAGCCCTAATGGAAGAGCCTAATGGTTCTCTAAGTCCAGATAAAAATGTGTTAAGGCACATTTTATCAAATAAATCTCGTTTAGCTTTATTATGTTGGCATCTACCTCGTGTATCATCAGATTATTGTTAATTGAAGCTTGGATCTCTACAACTGAACTATAAAATTCCTCAAGTGTCTTATTATTTTGTTTTAGTAGGTGTAAGTCTCGAATCAATGAAGTTTCATTTCGTTTATCAGAGTAATGTAATATGAGATTATTTTTAATGCTCTGCCAGCTCAAGTCTGTGCTATACATATTCAAAATCTCATTTGCTTCTCCTTCAATTTTGTTACGTATAGACCTTAAAATCATCTTGCCAAGAGGGGTGCCATCAATGGGTGTTAATACTGTAAGTATTTCCTCCACATTGCTTATGAAATCGTATAGCAATCTCGGATTTCCATCAAATTTTGGAAGATCCTTGACAGCATCTGGGATTCTTAAGGAATCCAGTATATTTCTTTCTGTCGAGGGTGAACTGTTCGTAGAATTCATTACACCACTTTGATTATTTTGACTGATACTCATATCGGTTTCAGATTCTGGGATAGGAATAAGGGTTCTTGGGATAGTATAAGGACGAAATTTACGCATATGCTTATTTTTTCTCTTTAATTCAATCAATTATTTTCTTTAGAAAGCAAAATTATTTTATAATATCGAAATATATATGTTATATTTAAATATATTCACTTAAATAATATTTAATAGGTAAATTATTTAAAATATTATCTATTTTTTCTTTTCTTTGAAAAACACGGTTAAATTGTTTTATATTTGTTCACAATATAAGTTTTCACTTTTACTTTTATTAGTCTTTAAACTGAATCTTGAATCTTTAAAATATGTTTCTATTTTATCTTTTAGTAAAATATTTAATAGTATTGCTTGTTTCTAGCACTTTTCCACAATAAATTTGGTAATAATAGAAATTTTCACTTACAATATTAAAATTATAGTTCTTATTGACATTATTGTTGGTAACGTTGACTGGAATCGGTTGTCCTTAAAGTAGTTTTCCTTGGCAGATGTCCGTACAGATGTCCTCTCTTGTTGGTTCTGCTTTTCCTCGTGATGATCCGTCACGGATGCTGGTTCTGTTCTGTTCTTTTCAGACGATTATCCTTCGTCTTCTATGTAATTCCGTGCGCTTTTTTTTTTTTTCGTTTGCGATAAACCGTCACAACACTTATTTAATTTTTTTTTTTTTTTTTTTTTTTTTTTTTTGTAGCGCAGGAACCAGAACTACCCGACTGCGCCAGTTAATTCTTGTAGTAATCCGAGTATAAAAAAAACACAAGTTTATTCGTTGGTTGCTCAAAAATTACTCCTCTTTATTGAAAACAATAATTAAAAATGAAAGTTACGATTATAAACTTATTTAAAGTGAAAATTGCAATAACTGCATTTTGACAATTTATAAAATTATTAGTAATTCTATAGCTGGTGGCCTGTTTACAATTCTTTGAAATTTAAATATATGCTTATTTAAACAATTCTTTTATTGAACAATTCTTTATTTTACAGTTCTTTTTCGGTCTGTTGAACTATTTAAAATTCTTACTAATTTTATATGTAGCAATTCATACGGTTATTGACTTATTAGCAATTCTTAATAATTTTTATTATTTATTTGCTTGATTTAACCTTGGTGGCTTTGTAGGTGCTTGTGTTAATGTTGTTGTTGTTGATGTTGTTTCTGTAACTCGCGCGCATTTATTGCTCTTAACTTATGCCAGTATCCTGTACCTGTCTAATTTGTGGCCGGGCCGACGACATATGAGTGTGTTAATTGTGTGTGTGTGTGTCGCGTAAGTCATCGTAAGCGCAATTTAAATGACACATAAAATTACAACAAAGACATCGTAATATTTGTTCATGTTCTCATAAAATATACCATTTATTCGTATGTCGATAGGGACATTTATTAACGTGGCTTTCTTTGTTGTTGAGCCCAAAGTAGGCATGTCCCTGTGAGTTTTGTCCCATTTTAACGGAAATAAAAATATTTCCAATCCTACTTATGCCAGCTTCAATATAACCTCGTTAATAATCAAATTTTTGCCATCATCTAATTTTTGCGATTTAAATATATCTATCCGATAGCTTCCGAATAAAAAAGTCTTAAAACGAAATAAAATTCTACTCAAATATATTTTTAAGTTGCGTAGAGTTTTTGGTTTTGGACACGGATCACATAGGATTTTGTCTTGTTATGACAATTTCAAATGTAAGCCATATTTTCCCAACGAATTTTGAAATAATCTGTAAATTTCCACTTGTTCATATAAGTTCAAGTGAAGACATAAGTCCCATTTACCTGCCGATATTCGATATTTTTTTGATTTTCTGCAAAAATTGGTTATTTGGACTTCGTCATAGTTACTACCTCCTATGACAGAACAGATGGATCCAATACTTCGTTTGGGAGTTGAAAATTCCTTTTGAAAATAAAGACTTTGGTATATATTTTAAAATATCAAAAGAAAAAATTGATTCACGTATTGATTTAGACAACCATATAACGGTTCCGATCGATTTCATCACTTTTGAGGACTTGGACCATGTGTATGTATGTTTTTAATCATCATTTCAGGTATTTTGATAACCCTTTCAATTTTACGTATTTTAAAGGATACCGTTTCTTTTAAACCCTTTTCATTCTCAATGGATATTTAAAATTTTAGCACTTAGTATTTGATGCATGCTCGTACGATATTTTCATCATAACAGAGGATCATCGAATATTCGGCATTTTGTGATTTTTAAAAATATAACATTTAAGACTGTTAGCAATTTTATAAGACAATTTAAATTTAAAGGCGTACACTGGCTAGAGAGAGTATAAATAATTTGATACAGCCAAAACGTGTCTCATCGAAACAACGGTTTCAGACCCTGGATCTTTTTGGACCAAATCCGTTTCAGAACATTAGGAGTCGATCTCCGTTCGTCTGTCTGGCTTGTTGGTGCGTACGATAATTCTCGAAGGGTGTATCCGATTTGGTGCAAACTTGGTGCATCGTAATATTATTATCAAACTTATATCGAGTTCGAAGATGGGTAATGTCGGACAACTCCTTCTGATACCTCCCCCACAAAAGTTCGAAATTCTAAAAAAAAAAACAAGTTAAAAAGTATCGGTCGGTATTGGTCGGTCGGTACAGATATATACCCTCAGCCGGTCGGTACAGATATATACCCTCAGCCTGTGTTCGATTATTTAAATATAATTTGACTAGTGTTACCATTATTCAAACGTTTTACCCTCTATGGAGCAGGTTCCGAAGGAATGGGTCGATATTGTCTATTTCGTATCGGACCCCAAAATATGATATAAATATTCCGACGTTCCTGGTATGGATTATATCGACTAACTCCTTCACTATATATTAGATATGCAATAATTTTTAGAAAATGTTAAAATGTGCGTTATGTACAAGATAGAGTCTACCGAAATATTCCACTTTGGGCAAACTTACAAGAAAGGATATTTATGTCCAATTTTATGCGAAACCATAAATACCGATAAATTTCATATTCATATCAGGCTTCTTATTTAGAGAAATATTTGAGCATAGCAAGTAGTAAAGAATTGCTAAATTGTTTCGAAAGTTATGACAGATAAAATTATTGAAATTTGTGACCCCAGAAAGGGTTGGCAGATATATATCAACTTCACAACCGATCTTGTGTTAGCAAAAATATTTGTATGTGTGAAATTTGAGGAGAGTTGGATGTTTATTTCGCTTTATTTGGGCGTTCGTTTTTTAAAATCTTGAACCCTATGTATGGGGGAGAAGAAATGGTTCGATCTATACCACCTTTGTAACAGATCTTGTGTTGATAGAAATGTTGAGATGTGCCAAGTCTAAATGGAATCGGATGTTAATTTGGCGTTTTATTAGCTTCATGGGTATTCAAAATTTGGACACTTTGTGGGGGAGGTACGATACATTCCATTTTCCCTCCAGACCTTGGACTAACAAAATTATTGGGATGAGTGAAATTTGAAGACTATCGGACTCTTACATCACATTTTATAAGAGTTTTAATTATCCAAAATTTTGACGCTTTGTGGGGGAGATCCCTAATGGAGTTGACCGATATTGTCCATTTTCGCATAAGACCTAGCACTGATGAAAATATTAGGATCCACAAAGTTCCAGCAAAATCGGATTATCCTTTCTCTTTCTGTGCAATAAATTATTTTCTTTGAAAATTTTGACATTTTGTGTGGGAGGTACCAGAAGGAGTGGACCGATATTGCCCATCTCCGAACTCGATCTAAGTTTGACAAAAATATTACGATGTACCAAGTTTGGATCAAATCGGATACTCCCTTCGAGAGTTAACGTGCGCACCAGCCAGCCAGACAGACAGACAAACGGACATACGTAGATCGACTCCAAATGTTCTGAAACGGATTTGGTCCAAAGAGACCTAGGGTCTAAAACCGTTATTCCGACTAAGCACGTTTTGACCGTATCAAATGATATATACCCCCTGTAGCCATATGGCTGAGGGTATAAAAATATTTTACTACACAGAAATAAAAAGAATAATCCGATTTTGCTCCAACTTTGCAAATCCTACTATTTGTATTTGTGCTAGGTTATGTGAGAAATCATATCGGTCCACTCCATCAAGTACCTCCCCCACAAATTGTCATACTTTTGAATAGTTATAACTCTCATAAAATATGATGTAAGAGTCCGATTGTCTTCAAATTACACACATCACAATATTATTATTAACCCAAAGTCTGGTGTGAATATGGAATATATCGGTTACCCCCTTAAAAAGGGTCAAAATCTTGAATATCCATGAAGCTCATATAACGCGAAATTAACATCTGATTCCATTCAGACTTGGCACATCTCCATATTTATATCAACACAAGATCTGTTATAAAGATGGTAGAGATCGGACCATTCCTTTTGGTACCTCTTTCACAAGGCATCAACATTTTGAATAACCAAAATGATTATTAAAATCCGAAATAAGCATCCGGGTTCTCTTCATACTTCACACATCTCATTATTTCTCCTAACACAAGATCTGCTGTGATACCTCCCCCACAAAGGGTCAACATTTTTAATATCTATGAAGATCATAAAACGAGAAATTAAAATTCGATTCCATTCAGACTTGGCACATCTCAAAATATAAAATTCCGAATATCGGAAGATGCCGATATCTGGGGGATGTACGATATTGTGGACATATATAGACAAATATATTTCTGAGGGTAAGATACTCACAAAGAACACATTGTGCAGAATTTCAGACAATTCCGTTGAAAAATGTGGCAAAAATCATCAAAATATCGAATATCGGAAGGTACCGTTAAATGCGGGCTACACGATATCGTCGACCTATATAGATAATTCTCTTGCAGGGGGTAAAGAACTCACAAGGAACTCCTTCTGTAGAATTTCAGACAATTCCGTTGAAAACTGTGATTAAAATAATCAAAATACCGAATATCGGGGGTACTGTTTTAGGGGGGTTATACGATATTGTGGACCTATATACACATTTTTTTTCAGGTGGTAAAGTACTTGCAAGGAACTTCTTGTGTACAATTTCAGACAATTCCATTGAAAAATATGGCTAAAATCATCAAAATACCGAATATTGGGGAGTACCGTTATATGGGAGCTATACGATATCCCGGACCTATATAGATAATTCTCTTTCAGGTTATAAAGTACTCACAAAGAACTCTTTGTGTAGATTTCAGACAATTCCATCGAAAAATGTGGCTAAATTCATCAAAATCCCGAAAAGCAGGGGTACCGACAGACCAAAATTTTTTGCAAAATTTTAGCTACCTATCTTAATTCGTTTTGACTGTAGCGTGATTACAACAGACGGGCAGACAGACGGACGGACAGGGATAGATCGTCTTGGAATTTTACGCTGATGGGTCCAAAATTATTATTTCGATGAGTTACAAACGGAATGACGAACTTAATATACCCTCCATACTATGTATGGTGGAGGGTATAAAAATGGAATATGTCAGTCGACTATATCTTGTACCCCACGCATATTTTGACACAATCTCAAAATTATCAATTATCTCATATAAAGTGAGGGAAGTAACGAATATAGTCTAAACCTGGCTCGTCGCAATATTTATATCATCATTCCTGCGGATCCAACCAAAGACATAGAAGTATAAAGATGGGACAAGGCAGAGCCAAAATATGGCAAGCCTGTGAAAATACCTCTGTTGTGACGATATCGTAACAACATAGTTAGCAATGTTAAGCGATTTAAACCGCTTAGGCAAAACAAAACCATCTGCTCAGAATGCATTTTGTCTAGTCTTTACCATTTTAGGTCTTTTATCCAACTCCATAGAGGGCCCACAATTTGAATAATCACAACAGAAGTCAAAATATATTTATATAATCGAACAATGGCTGGGGATATACATCTGTCGGCAAAACCGACTGATATTTTTCAACTTTTTTTTCTAAAAATAACTTCTGGCAAACGCTTCAGTACAAATCTATTAAAAACACAACACAATTAGCGGAAATAATTTTTAATTGTCTCATAAAAGATAAGATGGAAAACATTTTCACACAAATTCCAATGATGAAAATGTGTATTTTCCTCGCAAACAATTATACCACATTTCACCTTTACAACGATTCACCTTGCATGGGGAACTAATTAGAAGAAAAATATGAAATTTGTGAATTTTAACGCCTTCCTGGGCAGTCACAGAGAAAACAGCCCTAACCTAAGTCACAAAAAAGTAAACAATAAAAATAAATATGCCATAAATAAAAAGAAAACAACAGAGGACTATAAAAAGTGACATGTGTATTTTGTGCAGGGAAAATACAAAAAACAAAAAAAAAAAAAACATAAATTTTGGGAATACGAATCCAACACCAATAACCAAACCAAACCAACCGACCATTCGGTGTCGTTAAATGCACAATAATAGGGTCAAGTGTTCAGGCATGACTTGACAACAAAAGCAATGTCCGCCACTGTTAGCTACTGCTATTGCTGTCACTATTCGCTGGCAGTACGAGGTGAGGACAAATATAACAACAAATGAGAACAAGTGCACAAATAATGTCAGTTACCAGGGGGGGATGACCACAGCAGTTGGACAGTAATGGGAAAACACCTTCATAATATTTTCTTTTTGGGAAAATTAAGAAATATTTTATATCCTGAGTGGAAAATGAAGACGAGGAGGGTGGAAGTGTTGTGTAACGAATGTTGTTCACACAATATATTACACTGCGCTATAACAATTGATATGGAGGGGTGACACAAGAAAAAATGTTGACTTACAACAATGGAATTTATGAACATACTTTAATTTTTATACCCTACAACACTATGTGTTGAGGGAATTATTTTATACTACTGTAGCAATATGTCAGTAGGAAAGAATTTTTCTGAAGGATAATGTGGTTTGTGCTGCTGAATTTCCTGATTTTTTCAACCTCCTTCTTCACTCTATTAATCCGAAATCTTTAACCCTATTGCAGATGTGTTTGTGGAAGCAAAACATGGAGTTATTTTGCAAAAATGCCATTATTCTGCATCCATGTAAAAAATTGTATTTCAAATCTATTAGAATACCGGGGTATACAAGAATTTTGACAATATACAGAAATCGGAAGTGGAAATTGGTTAGTGTAGGCTCCAAAATAAAGGTAGCCCTCACATAACAATGCACCTCCTGAAAATTCTTATTTTAAACAAGTAAATAACTGTAAGTTCGGCGGGCCCGAACTTGAACAAGTTTGGCTATTTAAATAAAAACCGTTAAAAATTCTATTGAAATCTGAAAAATACTAAATGTAGCCTTTATATTAGCGTCCATACGACGACGTGGACCTGTATAGGTAACTTTGTCATAAACCATAACAATATCCAAATGCGAGACTTGAAAAAAATTCGGTGAATAATGTAGCAAAAATCCTTAAAATACCAAATGTAGGGAGGTACTATTATATGTGGGCTATACCAAAACAGGGACCTGCACTGACAATTTTCTGTCATAGGCTACAGTATCCATTACGAACTTCAAATACCAAATAATGTCGCTAAAATCATCAAAATACCGAATATGGAAGTTGCGGTTTTGTCGACAGCCAATGTTTGATTATCTCAATATATTTTGACTTCTGTTATGATCATTCAAATGTTTGACCCTCTATGGAGTAGGTTCCAATTAAATAAAATTTCAAGAAATCGAACATTTATATCCAATTTATGGGAAATCATAAATTCCATATTCATCTGAGGTTTCTGGCTAAGAGATATATATTTAAATATAGCAAGTTGTAAAGAATCGCTAGTTTGTTTCGCAAGTTATGACAGATGAAAATATTAAATATTGTGACCCTTTGTATGTGAGGTACCCGAAGGGGTTTGCAGATATATATCATCTTCACAACAGATATTGTATTAGCAAAAATGTTGGAAATGGATGTTTCTTTCGCTTTCTGTGAGCGTTTTAGTTTTCAAAATTTTAAGCCCTGTGTGGGACGTATCAGAAGAAATTGTCCGATTTCTACTATCTTTATAAGAAATCTTGTGTTGACGGAAATATTGAGATGTATAAGCCTGATTTGAGATTTACCAAGTCCAATTACTGAATGGATTTTCATGGATTTTTCATGGATTTTCAAAATGTTGAGCCTTTGTGGGGGACGTACCAAAAGGTATGAACCGATACATCCCATCTTCATAGATTTTGTGTTAGTACAAATAACGGGATGTGTGGAATATGAAGAGAACGGGATGCTTATTTCGGATTTTATAATCGTTTTGGTTATTCAAAACTTTTACCCTTTGTGGCGGAAGTAACAGATTTCGTCCGATTTCCGATCCGATTTCTACCATTTTTATAACAGATCTCGTGTTGATGGAAATATTCAGATGTGCCAAGTCTGAATGTACTCGGATGGTAATTTCGCGTTTTATGAGATTATTGGATATACAAAATTTCGCCCTTTGGTGGGGGAAGTATTGGAAGGAGTGGACCGATATATTTCATCTTAGCACCAGACCTTGGGTTAATGCAAATATTAAGATATGTGAAATTTGAAGACAATCGGAGTCTTACATCACATTTTATAAGATATGTATTTATTCAAAATTTTGACCTTTTGTGGGGGAGGTACTCGGTGGAGTGGACCGATATTGTCCAATTTCGCACCTGATCTAGCACCGATGCAAATATTAGGATTTGCAAAGTTAGAGCAAAATCGGAATATATTTTCTATATCTGTGCAGAAAATATATCTTTTTGAAAATTTCGACCTTTTGTGGGGAGGTACCAGAAGGAGTGGACCGATTTATCCCGTCTGAACACCAGACCTTGTGTTAATAAAAATATGAGGATGTCTGAAATTTGAAGACAATCGGACTCTTATATCACTTTTTATAGAGGTAATTGATAGAGGGGATCGATATTGCCCATTTCGCACTTGACCTAGCACCGATGCAAAAATTAGGATTTCTTTTTCTGTGCAAAAAAATATATATATATTTTTTAAATTTCGACCTTTTATGCCCTTCTCCAAACTCGATCTAAGTTTGACAAAAATATTACGATTACCAAGTTTGGACCTAACCGGATACTCCCTTCAAGAGTTATAGTGCGCACCAGCCAGACAGACGGACATCGCTAGATCGACTCCAAATGTCCTGAAACGGATTTGGTCCAAAGAGACCTAGGGTCTATGTCGTAATATTGCCGGAGACAATATATTCCTAAAATGCACGGATTTCGAGGAATCTTAATCCAAAAATATGCAAATATGTGGAAGAGGGTGGAACTTATCCCCGATGGTTGCTTTCCAATGTAACTTTCATAATCTGCAGGAATGTCTACGTAATAATTGAAAAAAATTCAAATTTGTCGCAATAGCTTATTGATTATTTATAGATAGTTCATCAATAGATACTGGACTACTTTTTAATATCTAGTTAGGCCATTGATATGTTATTGATAAATCAAAGAAAGTTCGCTGATTAACCATCCACAGTTCGTCGATAGGACCACGATAGCTTTTAGATAATTCGTTCATTTTTCATCGAAACCTCTTTAGACTTCTAAGGCAATGTTCCTTGCATCTTCCCATCGATTGCTCTTCACCTAACTTTCCTCCTACTTTATTGACTTTCCTGGTATTTTAGGACTTTTTTCGTGATTCTACCTACCTAAGTCTTTATCCATTGATGGACTTAAGAAATTAGTATAATTATATAATACTTAATCTTACCAAACCTTATTGCAAAATGAATTCTGTAATAACTGTAACCCAATATAATTAAGGAAATAATTTTCAGCCTCAATTTAATTCAATTTGACCTCAACGAAGTGCCGAATTCATCACACTTGCCATCGACAAAATTGATTAGCTATATTATTTAAGAAAGGGAACGGGTTCGAAGTTTCCCCTCTTCTGACAATAATCGATTGTAAAGGTAACAGACCAGAACAAATGTTCCATAATGAAGTGCCTCAAGTTCCACAACAATATTGGGTCACAGTTAAAAGAATTCACACAATTGAAAATTTGGGAAATTGAAAAGACAATATAAACGGCAACTGTTGTAACCACTCATCCGGGAACAACGTAATATGGACCGCAATCGACGTCATCAACGACTACCGGTGGCGATTGCCGAAATAAAGACTGCCGACTGGCAGTTTGTCAGGCCAAAAAGAGTTAAACGGAAGTCTAACCGTCAAATAATTACATTTTAATATGGCGTCAATGATTAATGAATGAAATCGATTTAGTTTCATTAATGAATGACGATGAAGTTGTGACGGATATTGGGTGATGTCTGAAGTGGCGGCAGCGGTGGTGGTGGTGATGTTGATGCCGAAGATGATGATGACGAGGATGAAAAGGGTGATGGCTAGCGACGGTGACGGTGTTAACTTTATTGTGTGGAAACTGAAATAAACGATTCTTTTGGGTTTACACTTGGAAAAATATAGGAAAACACGCCAAAATCGTCTTTGTATTGGACCAGTTTTTATTAATATCCCTTTTAAGAAATCTACTTAATAATTGGTCTTTATATCCTACCTATTATTAGATCAAATGTGAGCTATATTTATATCTGAACCGCTTTCGATTAAATTTGGCATACTTATTTTCAGGTCCAATCTGATTGTACGGTTGTACAAGTTTGGTACACAATATAAGGCAAATTGGATGAAAATATATATGGGAGCTATATCTAAAATTTTACCGATTATCTCAAATTTCAATAGGGTTCGTATTTGGGTCAAACAAATTATTTGTGCAAAATTTTATCTGAATCGGGCAATAAATGCGACCTGTATTTTGTTTACAAAAATACATGGACAGACAGACGGATGGATGGACAGACAGACGGATGGATGGACAGACAGACGGATTGGTTTACAGACAGACGGATGGATGGACAGACGGACGGACATGCATAAATCGACTCAGAATGTGATTCTATGCAAATCATCAAAAGGAAGTATGGGTCTAGCTCGTTTCCTTTTGCCTGTTACAAACAAATGCACAAAGACATAATACCCTGACCAACTTGTGGTGTAGGGTATAAAAAGAAGGTAAGCTTGGCCAGGCCGAACTTTTTATACCCTTCACCATTGGGAAGAAATTTGAAAAATTAAAAAAAAAAATCCGTCGATAAATACTGTCCAAATAAAAAATGTTTTATATGTGGGCGTGACCACTGCGAATCTAAAATACGAGATTTGAAACAATTCCGATCAATAATGTGGCAAAAGTCGTTGACCTGCATAGAAATTTTTCCGTAATAGGTTGAAGTACCTCCTACAAATTTCAAACACAAAATTTGAAAAATTGTCGGTGGATACAGTCACTAAAATCATCAAAATACCGAATATCGGGGGTACCATAGAATATTTTCATAGAAAATTTTCCGTAATAGGTTGAAGTACCTCCTACAAATTTCAAACACAAAATTTGAAAAATTGTCGGTGGATACAGTCACTAAAATCATCAAAATACCGAATATCGGGGGTCAGGGCTAAATCGTCTTAGAACATTACGCTGATCAAGAATATTTATTCTTTGCTAGGTCTAAAATTATTAATTTGATGAGTTACAAACGGAATGACGAACTTGATATACCCTCCATACCATGTATGGTGAAGAGTATAAAAAGTAGCTAAATTCGGCAGGATCGAACTTTTAATACCCTCCACTATTTTAAAGAAACTTGCAAACTATAAAAAAAAGTCCAACGACCCTATATTTTTAAAAATTTCGAATATCTGTGGTTACAGTTATATGGGGCTATACGGAAATATGAAGCTCTACAGCAAATTATCAGCAGAGAAGGTGGTTCCTATTACGACCTCCAATGACCAAGTTGGGCATAAATTTATTGGAAGATCGAGCTATAATCCATGCGAAGGCGTGGATCTGCAAATTAAATTTTATTTCATAGGAATTTTCTTTCCATAGGAAGTAGTACCCATTAAGAACTCTGAATACCAAATTTGTGACAAAAATCATCGAAATATCGAATATCTGGAGGTGCATTCATATGGACATATATGAACAGTTCTACGTACCTCTGTATGTGGCCTATGGCCCTGTCATGCGTGTCAAGCTATTTGGGTAAAAGCAATTGGATTTCATCTCACGGTAGCGTTTACCATTTACAGTTACGTTACGGCATACAGCACCTTTGAAAAAACTACAGCTGTATTGCTAGTAGTGTTTTTAGTTTATCCGTCTGTAAATCCGTCTATTTATGTATTTGTTTAAAATGTGAGGGTCGCAATTTTTGTCCGATCAAACTGAAATTTTGCACAAATCAATTGTTTGCTCCAAGGGGCGAACCCTATTGGAATTGGATATAATTGGTCAAAACTTAGAACCTTATTGAAATTTTATATAATTGGTCAAAACTTTAATATATATATATATATATATATATATATATATATATATATATCTTCGTCCGATTTGATTTTTATTGTGCAGCAAATGTGTAATATTATTTCAAATTAGATGGAATTTGGAATATACGAACAAATTGAGCCTAGAAACAAGTATGTCAAATTTGGTGGGAATATTATTATTCATCCAATTTATTAAATTTGTCCTCATCAGGCTAATATGTCCAACTGTAACAACTATATTCGGGGAATATATCAGGTACATCTCAGAAATACCTTTTAAAATTTTATCGAAATCGGTTCAGATTTGGATGTAGCTCCCGTATATATCTTTACTCGATTTCAAGTTTGTCGTGGACCAAATGGTTGCTATAAGGCCAATTGGAATGGATTTTGGCACCTACAAACGAATTTAGGTCGACAGAAAGTTGAGGTTACAATTTTCAATAAAAATATTCCTCGTACTTTTATCTGCAATATTGCCAAATTTCGGGGAATATTAATGTGAACATTTCCAAAAATTGTAAAGAGGAGGGAACTTGCGATATAAACTTTCAAAACACCGATAAACGTGTCTTCTTTTATACCCTACACCATAGTATGGAGAGTATATTTAGTTTGTCATTCCGTTTGTAACACCTCGAAATATACATTTTAGACCCACAATCAGCGTAAAAGTCTATGTCGATTTAGCAATCTCCGTCCGTCTGTGGAAATCACTCTAGCTTCCGAACGAAATGAAGTAAGTCGATAAAAATTTACTCAAATGTGTATTATGTCTGCAGGACTTTTGGTATTGAAAAAGGGCCATGTAGGTCCTCGTCTTCGTTTAGCCCTCATATAACGGTACCTCCCGATATGCGGTATTTTGATGATTTTAGCGACATTATTTAAATAAATTGTTTCAAAATTGGTATTTGAAGTTCGTAATGGATACAACAGCCTAAGACAGAAAATTGTCTCTGTAGGCCCACGTCTTCGTATAGCCCCCATATAACGGTACCCCTCGACATTCGGTATTTTGATGATTTTAGCGACATTATTTACCGGAATTGTTTCAAATGTGGTATTTGAAGTTACTCCCAATATTCGGTATTTTGATGATTTTAGCGTAAATATTCACCGTAGTATTTTCAAATTGCGCATTTAGAGTTCGTAATGGGAACTACAGTCTGTGACAGAAAATTGTCTATGCAGGACCAGGTCTTCGTATAGGCGCCATATATCAGTACCTCCCTATATTCGGTATTTTGACGTGTTTAGGTACAATACCCACCGAAATTGCTTGAGATGTCGTATTTGACGTTAGTAATAGATGCTATAGCCTGTGACAGAAAATTGTCTAAGCTGGGTCATGTCTTCGCACAGCTCCGATATAACGGTATCTCCGTATATACGATATTTTGAAGATTTTAGCTACATTATTCTCCGTTTATTTCAAGTTTGGAATTTTAATATGGTAATGGTTTATGACAAACAATGGCTATGTAGGTCTATGTCGTATAGACCCCAATATAACGGCTATTTTCGGTAATTTTTAAATTTAACAGAATTTTTTAAGGATTTTATTTTTGCAAATTTCCAAATTCGTTCCAAATGGTGGAGGGTGTTCAAAGTTCGGACCGGCCGAACTTACTGCTAATTGACTTGTTTTTTTTTTTTAATCTAGTTTAGCTTCATATTTTTAATCTTTAATCCAAATTCTGCCAGTATCTTTCTCTTTAACTTTTGTGCACAAACAAGTAAAAAAACAGTCAGTTCGGACGGGCCGAACTTTGAACACCCTCCACCATTTGGAACGAGTTATAAAATTAAAAAAATAACTAAAATCCATTAAAAATTCTGCTAAAATCTTAAAAAAAACCGAATATCGGAAGGTGAAAATAGAAAATTCTCTTTCAGGGGTAAAGTACTCACATAGAACTCCTTGTGTAGAATTTCAGACAATTCCATTGAAAAATGTGGCCAAAATCATCAAAATACTGAATATTGAGGGGTACCGTTAAATGGGTGCTGTACGATATAGTGAACCTATATAGATAATTCTCTTCCAGGGGATAAAGTGCTTTCATGGAACTCCTTGTGTGCATTTTCAGACAATTCCGTCTAAAAATGTGGCTAAAATCATCAAAATACCCAAATCCGGAGGGTACTGTTGTATTGGGGCTATACGATATCGTGGACCTACATAGACAATTCTCTTCTAGGGGATGAAGTACTCACAAGTTATTCCTTGTGTGAATTTTCCGACAATTCCGTTGAAAAATGTGGCTAAAATCATCAAAATGCGGAATATCTGGGGTACCGTTAAATGGGGAATGTACGATATCGTGGACCGATATAGCCCATCTTCGAACTTGAACTGTCTGCACACAAAAGACAGATATGTGCAAAATTTTAGCTTCCTATCTTAATTCGTTTTGACTGTATTGTGATTATGATTATAACAAATGGTGAGATGGACCCACGGACGGGCAGGGCTACATCGTCTTAGAATTTTATGCTGATCAAGAATATATATACTTTGTTGGGTCTAAAATTATTATTTCGATAAGTTACAAACGGAACGACGAACCTATTATACCCTCCATACTATGTATGGTGGAGGGTATAAAAATCGGTCAACATGACCCGATAAAGTAAGGGCCACCATTTGCTCAGTTTCGAAGAAAGCTAGCCTATTTAACGGTACCCCTGGAACAAAGTCCGCACAAAAAAGTGACTCGCTTTGGGTGTACCGGCTTACCATATAATTTCCCAAAACACACCAAGGAATTCCCCGCAATTTCCCTAACGCCTCGCTTATAAATCTCAGCTGGTATTTAATTTTCAATCACAAGAAAAAATTGAATACATTTTTAAAAAAATTTTCTCATCAATGGATTTGTACGAATGAAATCTTTGTTTCTTTTTTCATTCATTCATTCACTCATTCACACATGAGAAGCAACAACTCACTTGCATCGCTTCACTCACAGTCGGCTATTGTCAGAAGTCAAAAGCGACAGCCACCGTGGATATGTTTCTTGAGGTTGTTACCACGGCAAATGGACCCTTAAAGAAGATCATAAACGTTGCCAGAAGAAGAAATCAATCCAAATGTAAATGCAACTTTTAACATAGAGTCCAAGCACAAAACCGACCGACAATCACCACGTTACGCATTAATAAACGCTTAACTTGGTCAAAAGACTTGCATTTCATGAAAGGTACTTCATGGCGATGATGATCGATGAGGGCGATGCTAATGATGATATCTTTTTCGTAGGCAAGCAAAATACATACAGTGGTGTTGAGAATTTTAGCAATTATTACTTTTGGAAGACTTTTATTAGGTTGCAGTCAAAGTAAAGTTAAACCCCAAAATTGAAAAAAAAAACAGTACCGTCAGGATTCGTTGATCTGCCTTAAAGTCACCCCTCGCCGATGAGGTTGTCTTATCCTCTCTAATTGAGGATAACATTCACAAAGCTTACCGCCAAACACAAAGAGGAGAATGAAAAGCTCTGCGGAAGTCAAATCTCAAGCCAGCCTTCAGTGACAGATAACTATGAAGGCTTGAAAATTCGACAGCAATTAAAAAAAAAAAAACAAGTAAAAAAGCAGTAAGTTCGGCCGGACCGATTTTGAATACCCTCCACCATTTGGAAGGAATTAGAAAATGTTAAAAAAATAAAATCCATTAAAAATTCTTTTAAAATCTTTACAATATCTAATATAGGAAGGTGCCGATATATGGGGAATATACGATATTGTGGACCTATAAAGACAAATCTATGTCTGGGTGTAAAGTACTCACAATGAACTCCTTGTGTGGATTTTTAGATAATTCCATTGGAAAAAGTGGTTAAAATCATCAAAATACCGAATATAGGGGAGTGCCGTTATATGGGGGATGTACGATATTGTGAACCTATATGGACAATTACGTTCGATCGGTGGTAAAGTGCTCATAAAGACCCCTTGTAACCATTCCGTTGAAAATGTGGCTAAAAACAACAAAATACCGAGTATCGGGGGTACTGTCATATGAGGGCTATACGATATTGTGGACCTATATAGATAATTCTCTGCCGAGGTATAAAGTACTCCTTGTGTGGATTTTCAGACAATTCCGTTGAAAAATGTTGGTAAAATCAAAATCTATACGATATCGTGGACCGATCCCATCTTCGAACTTGACCTGCCTGCTGACAAAAGATAGATCTGTGCAAAATTTTAGCTTTATATCTTAATTCGTTTAGACTGTAGCGTGATTACAACGAACGGACGGACGGATGGACATGGCTAAATCGTCTTAGAATTTTACGCTGATCAAGAATATATATACTTTGTTGGGTCTAAAATGATTATTTCGATTAGTTACAAACGGAATGACGAACTTAATATACCCTCCATACTATGTATGGTGGAGGGTATAAAAAAATCAATATAACGAGAATGAGAGTGTCCCCGGAATCCATTAGCAGGATCGTCAATGCGAGCTTCAACGTCAATGCGGTCACGGAATCTTTATTCATAATCAGCATAAAATTCTAAATCGATGTAATGAGGTGCCTCCGCCTATACATTTGCCTGTTGAAATCAAGGCACAGATATAGGGCGCTAACATTTGGAATATTGTATAAAAGTTTGTATTGTTTCCAGGATGATTGAAATTGATATCGGTCCACGATTTCGTTTAGCTCCTTATAGGTATCCGGTATTTTAAAGATTTAGGCCACATTTTCCAATGAAAATGTTTAAATTACGGCATTTAGAAATCGTATGGGATACTAAATCCCTGTTCATCCAGGACGGCCTGCGTATGTACCATTACCCTATTATATATGGACCTTCGCATTTCTGGTAATTAAAGGATTTTAGTCATATTTTCTGTCAGATTTGTTTAAAATTCTTTACTCGAAATTATCCATATAATAATCTATTGTAGAAATTCGGTATTCGAGTATTATAACTGCAAATTTTGGTAAATGTAGTCCAAATATTAGGTAAGAAATTTGATATGGAATCCAAATTTAGGAAGTAGAGTTTGAATATATATTGGAAATATGTACAGGGTGAAATAAAAGAACTGCAAAAAAATCAAACGTCATAATTTTTACATTTTTATACCCTCCACCAAAAAAGGTATGGAGGATTATTAAGTTCGTCATTCCGATTGTAACTCATCGAAATAATCATTTTAGACCCAACAAAGTATATATATTCTTGATCAGCTTAAAATTCTAAGACGATTTAGCCCTGTCCGTCCGTCTGTCCGTCTGTTGTAATCACGCTACAGTCTAAACGAATTAAGATAGGAAGCTAAAATTTTGCAAAGATCTCTATTTTGTCTGCAGGCAGGTCAAGTTCGAAGATGGGCTATATCGGTCCACGATATCGTATAGCCCCCATATAACGGTACCCCCGATATTCGGTATTTTGAGGATTTTAGCCACATTTTTCAACGCAATTGTCTGAAAATCCACACAAGGAGTACCTTGTGGGTACTTTATACCCCGGCAGAGAATTATCTATATAGGTCCACGATATCGTATAGCCTCCATATAACGGTACCCCTGATATTTGGTATTTTGATTATTTATCCACATTTTTCAATGAAATTGTCTGAAATTCCACAAAAGGAGTCCCTAGTGGGCATTTTACCCCCTCAAAAAGAATTGTCTATAAAGGTCCACGATATCGTATACCCCCATATAACGGTACCCCCCGATATTCGGTATTTTTATGATTTTACCCACATTTTTTATCGGAATTGTCTGAAAATCCACACAAGGAGTTCCTTATGGGTACTTTATACCTCGGCAGAGAATTATCTATATAGGTCCACGATATCGTATATCCCCCATATAACGGTACCCCACGATATTCGGTATTTTTATGATTTTACCCACATTTTTTATCGGAATTGTCTGAAAATCCACACAAGAAGTTTTTTGTGGGTACTTTATGCCTCGACAGAGAATTATCTATATAGGTCCACGATATCGTATAGCCCCCATATAACGGTACCCCCGATTTTTGGTATTTTGATGATTTTATCCACATTTTTCAATGAAATTGTCTGAAATTCCACAAAAGAAGTCCCTTGTGGGCATTTTACCCCCTCAAAAAGAATTGTCTATAAAGGTCCACGATATCGTATATCCCCCATATAACAGTACTCCACTATATTCGATATTTTGATGGTTTTACCCACATTTTTCAACGGAGTTCTTTGTGAGTACTTTACCCCCTGAAAGAGAATTGTCTATACAGGTCCATGATATCGTATAGCCCCCATATAACGGTACCCCGATATTCGGTATTTGAGGATTTTAGCCACATTTTTCAACGGAATTGTCTGAAAATGCACACAAGGAGTTCCTTGTGGGTACTTTATACCTCGGCAGAGAATTATCTATATAGGTCCACGATATCGTATATCCCCCATATAACGGTACCCCCCGATATTCGGTATTTTTATGATTTTACCCACATTTTTTATCGGAATTGTCTGAAAATCCACACAAGAAGTTTTTTGTGGGTACTTTATGCCTCGACAGAGAATTATCTATATAGGTCCACGATTTTCGATTTTCGGTATTTTGATGTTTTAGCCATATTTTTCAACGGAATGGTCACAAGGGATTCTTTGTACACAAGGGGTTCTTTGTGAGCACTTTACCCCCCGAGAGAGAATTCTCTATATAAGTTAACGATTACGTATAGCCCCCATATAACGTTACCACGCGATTTTCGGTATTTTGATGATTTTAGCCACATTTTCCAATCGTATTGTCTGAAAATCCACACACGGAGTTTTTTGTGAGCACTTTACCCCTGAAACGGAATTGTCTATATAGGTTCACAATATCGTATATCCCCCATATAACAGTACTCCACTATATTCGATATTTTGATGATTTTACCCACATTTTTCAACGGAGTTCTTTGTGAGTACTTTACCCCCTGAGAGAGAATTGTCTATACAGGTCCACGATATCGTATATCCCCCATATAACGGTACCCTCTGATATTCGGTATTTTGATGATTTCAGCCACATTTTTCAACGGAATTGTCTGAAATTCCACACAAGGCGTTCTTTGTGAGCACTTTACCCCCTGACATAGAGTTCTCTATATAGGTTAACGATATCGTATAGCCCCCATAAAACGGTATCCCCTTCATTCTGTATTTTGATGATTTTATATTCCAATGGCATTCTCTGAAAAACCACACAAGGATTTTTTGTGAGCACTTTAACCCCTGAAAGGTACTTGTCTATATAGGTCCACAATATCGAATATCCCCCATATAACGGTACCCCCGATATTCGGGACTTTGGTGATTTTAGCCACATTTCCCAATGGAATTATCTGAAAATCCACACAAGGAGTTCCTTGTGAGTACTTTACCCCCAGAGATAGATTTGTCTATATAGGTCCACAATAGTGTACATCCCCCATATATCGGCACCTTCCGATATTAGGTATTTTAAAGATTTTAACAGAATTTTCAATGGATTTTATTTTTTTTATTATTTTCTAATTCGTTCCAAATGGTGGAGGGTATTCAAAGTTCGGCCCGGCCGAATTTACTGCTTTTTTACTTGTTGTTTTTAAATTTTATTGAATTAAAGCAAAACAGGTCGGAAATAGCATCAAATTTTAGAATAAGTTTAGATTTGTTCGAATTGGTCACCTTTGGCACGAATTATAGCCTTCAAACGGCCAATGAAACCGTAACACGCTGCCCTAATGTTGCTCTGCAGTATTTTGGCCCATTCCCGGCGAAGCGCTTGCTTGAGGTGATCGACACTTTGATATTTTTTAGTGCCAACCTTGCTTTCCAAAATACTCCAGACACAATAGTCCAGCGGATTGGTATCCGTAGATTTTGGTGGCCATTGTGCGCTGGAAATGAAGCGAGGAACCTCATTTTGTATCCATTCTTGGGTGGCGCGTGTTGAGTCCTGTGAGAATGTTCAAGGTCTGCGGCCAAAATGTTTACGTGCCCAACGCTTTAATACACCCTACAGAATATTTTCGCGATAATATTAGGCATTTGTTCTGATGTCGCGTCGAAAAATACGAGCGATCATCGGCTGGCGGCCCACACCATCACCATGGCCGACGCTTGAGTTCTGGTGGCCAACCTCTTTGGCAAGTAAACACTATCATTTTGTTTGATTACAAACTGCTGGACAACGAATGTTTTCTCATCGGAGCGGAAAAAACCAAATTCGGTAGTTCATCACTTTCGGGCAAGCGAAGTAACTCTTTAGCTCTTTTAAGTCTATTTTCTTCCTGCTACGGTGTAAATTCTTGCACTTTTTGGAATTTCAATGGCTTTACCCCGAGCTCGTTTTTCAATATTTGTCGGATGGAATATTGCGATATGTTGGATATGTTCAGCTCACGAGCCCTTTTTTGGCCACTGCGACGCGGGTTTCGATCAAGTCGCTTCTTTACTTTTCGCTTCGCTTCCGTCCACTTCATTGACTTCGGGCTACGCTACTTGTATCATGGTAACGAGCAATGGTACAAGACACAAAATATTTATTCACATTTAAACGCAGGAGTGCTCTAACGATAGCGACTTGTGGTTTTCCAGCCAAATATAAAGAAATCACACTATCACGCTTGAGTTCCATCACGAATAAAATTTTTTTTGGAAAATTCTCACCAAAATGCTTTTGTATGTTCGTAAACAATATAATGAACTGTCACTGGAATAATTTTAACAGCTGTCGGACTAGTGGCTTAGAAATGACAGCAGTCTGAAGTTGGTTGCATTTTTTTCATCTCACCCTGTATATGCATTGTTAGGTCTAAAATTATTATTTCCATGAGTTGTGAACTATTTCATTCGGTCCTAAACTTCAGCCTCAGATTTTCAGATTTTTTGTTACTATTAATCATCTAGATATTTTGCGATCATCTCCAAAAACTGAATCCGTCAGAATTTCCAATCGGGGTATAATTGTGGCTTGTAGTTTGATTATAAATTAATGTGGACAGACGGACGGAAACCTACAACTAGAACGACTCAGCTCGTCGAAATATGATGGGGAGACTAGGACCAATATTTCGAGGTGTTAGAAATTTTTTGGTCCAAACAAACTAATAACACTTTCAGAATCAGCAAAAATGCAAAAATATTTTTAGGATAACAGATTTTTTCCTTTACGATATCAAAAAAAAAAAAAAAAAAATCCAAAACTAGTTTACAGGTTTTGGAACATAGCAATAGTTTAGTAGGATAATACATTATGTCAAGTAAAATACATAATTTGTAAATTCCTAATCATATATCGGCAAATAAGAAGGATGACTACCCATATTTCCTGGAAAATGCTATAATTTTGCCCACGTCTACATAAAAATTCATTTGTCGAAAGGAATTGCATATTTTACATACAAATGTAGACCTGTGTGCGTGCGTGTGGGACAAAAAGTAATTAATGAGATTTGTTTATTGTTGGTTTTCTTGCCTTTTGAATTGGTCTGATAGCCTCATAAGTATCGATTACATTTGCGGTTAATCGATACTTTATTTCTTTCAGACTGCCTATCCATGCCATCGAATAGTTGTTGGTGATGTTGTCGTTCTTTTTTTTAGTTGGGGTTTTTGACGCATTTGTGCAGTTTATTTCATTAGTTTCTCACATTTTCGAAAGTTAGTCATTCGTAAATGACATTTTTTCACGCTTCATAGGAATATACATTTATTCTTTTTAAATTGCCATTGTGGAGTTCTTCGGACAATGAGAACATGGTATTTATTTAAAGAACGGACATTGGTATTATTAAAAATACGTTATTTTCAAATATGGAATTTAAACATTCCCAAAGGATGGGTGACTGGAAGCATATATCACTGGAAGTACAGACTCGAATGAAGGGGTAAATACCGACGTGGGGCTAAAAACGCATTAAGTTCGGCCGGCCTGAACTTTGAATAGCCTCCGCCATTTGGAAGGAAATTAAAAAAAAAAAAAACAAGTTAGAAAATATCAGTAAGTATTGCCGACAGATGTATACCCTCCGCCAATGTCATTTTATCAAAATAAATTTTAGCTTGCGTTATTATTATTTAAATATTTCGCCGGGTGGTACCGAAGGAATGGGCCAGTATTGACTATATCCACTACTTCCTTCATTCTATATGATATATGTTATAATTTTGGAAAATGTTGATATGTGCCTGTGGTTCTAGATATAGTGGACCGAGGTATCCCACTTTGTATAATGCTAAAAAATATATTAAAGGAAAATCTAACACTTATTTCGAATTTTATGCGAACAGTTATTGACCAAAATTTTAACCTTTTATACCCTCCACCATACTATAGAGGTACAACAAAGTATATATATTCTTGATCAGCGTAAAATTCTGAGTCGATTTAGCCATGTCCGTCTGTCTGCCTATCTGTCCGCCTGTCTGTGCATCTGTCTGTTGTAATCACGCTATCTTTCGAACGAATTGAGATAGAATGCTAAAATTTTGCACACGTGTTTATTTTTACAGTAGGCAGGTTAAGTTCGTAAATGGGCTATTATTCACCGGAATTATTTTAAATTTGGTATTTGAAGTTCGTAATGAATACTACAGCCTATGACAGAAAATTGTCTGTGCAGGTCCACGTCTTCGTATAGCCCCCACATAACGGTACCTCCCAAAATTCGGTATTTTGATGATTTTAGCGTCATAATTCATTATTCAAATTACGTATTTAGAGTTCGTAATGGGAACTAGCGTCTGTGACAGAAAATTGTCTGTGCATGTCCAGGTCTTCGTATAGGCCTCATATATCAGTAGCTCCCTATATTCGGTATTTTGACGAGTTTTGGTACAATACCAACCGAAATTGTTTGAGATATCGTATTTTATGTTAGTTAGGGATGCTATAGCCTGTGACAGAAAATTGTCTATGCACGTCCAGGTCTTCGCAACGCTCCGATATAACGGTACCTCCCTATATACGATATTTTGATGATTTTAGCTACATTATTCACCGTTTATTTCAAGTTTCGAATTTAAATATGGCAATGGCTAATGGCAAACAAAGCCTATGTAGGTCCACGTCGTATAGACCCCAATATAACGGCCATATTCGGTGTTTTTAAAATTTTAACAAAACTTTTTAAGGATTTTATTTTTTGAAAATTTCCAAATTCGTTCCAAATGGTGGAGGGTATTCAAAGTTCGGCCCGGCCGAACTTACTGCTTTTAAACTTGTTTGAATTAAGACATTCGAACGTTTTTTTTTTTCACATTTAATAACAATTATAATTATTCAAAAATCTGAACCTTTGTGTGGAAGGTACCAGAAGTAGTGGTCCGACATTTCCCGTCTTCCCACCTGGTCTTGCGTTGATAGAAATATTGTAAAGTGTCAAGTTTGAAAATAATCGGATTCTCATTGAAATATTGAGATATGCGAAATATTAAGAGAATCAGATAGTTGTTGTTATTCAAAATTAAAAATATTCAAAATTTTGATTCTTTGTAGGGGAGGTACATGATGGAGTGGACCGATATTGTCTATTTTCGGCCCTGACCTAGCACTGATGCAAATATATGAATTTGCAAAGTTGGAGCAAAATGGAATTATCCTTTCTCTTTTTGTACAACAAAATACAACGAAAATTTCGACCTTTTGTTTTGGAGATTCCAGAAGGAGTGGACCAATATTACACTTCTCCGAACTCGATCTAATTTTGATAATAATATCACGATGTACCAAGTTTGGACCAAATCGGATACTCCCTTCGAGAGTTATCATACGCACTAGCCAGACAGACAGACAGACAGACAGACATAGCTCGATCGATTCCAAATATCATAAAACGAACTTGGTCCAAAGAGATCTAGTATCTAAGTCCGTCATTTTTATGAGGCACGTATCACACTTTGTAGCCATATGGCTGAGGATATAATCAGGTTAAAAATCATAAAAATATCGAATATAGAGAGTTACCGTAATGTTTGTTTCTATGCGACGACGTCGACCTGCATAGGCACGTTTCGTCATAGGCCATTACAATACGCAAGTACGAAACTTGAAAAAATTCCGGTGAATAATGTCAAAATATCGACTATATGGAGATACCGTTATATGGAGACTACACAAACACTGGGACCTGCATAGGCAATTTTTTGTCACAGGCTATAGTACCCATTACGAACTGCAAATACGAAATTTGAAAAAATTTCGGTGAATAATGTAGTTGAAATCCTCAAAATTCCGAATTGAGGAAGCTTCCGTTAAATGGGGGCTATACGCAGACGTGGACCTGCATGAGCATAGCCTGTAGTACACATTACGAACTCTAAATACAAAATTTAAAACAATTCCGGTGAAAAAATGTTGCTAAAATTCTAAAAATGACGAATTTAGGGAGGTTCTGTTATATGCATAGGCGATTTTCTGTTACAGGCTATAGTACCTGTTACGAAGTGCAAATACGAAATTTGAAACAATTCTGGTGAATAATCACTCCAAAATCATTAAAATACCGAATATAGGGAGGTACCGTTATATGGGAGCTATACGAAGACGTGGACCCGCATAGTCAGTTTTCTGTCACAGACTGTCAATCAGTTAATTTTCTGTCACTGGCGTAATACTGATTACGAACTTCTAATGCGAACTTTTATTAAAATTCGGTGAATAATGTCCCTAAAATCATCAAAATACCGTATATAAGGAGGACCTTTGTGTGGGTCTATACCAATACCTTTGTGTGGGTCTATACCAATAGCTCATTTTCATAGAATTTTATGCTGATCAAGAATATACACACTTTGTTGGATCTAAAATGTATATAAATACACCCTTCATTTTATGGTGGAGATTATAAAAAAGATCCAAGGGAGAGGAATGCTCTCAAGTTGTTCAATTTATTCGACCTTTTGGTTTCTAAGATTGAAAAACTTATTCGTTAATGGAAAAAATAAAAATGTTCATAAATTTCACTTCTTATATAACAAAAATTTAGGTCCTGAATTGGAAAGTGACATTTATCTAAGGAGTTCCTTAAAAAAATATTTCGGAGATCCATAACCATCTGATATTTACAGAAGCCCATGCCTTATTCTAATTAGTTGACTTTCAATGTAATTTGAGACAACACCATTCGCTCGTTCATTCATTCGCCGCCACGATAATTGCTGTAGCAGAGAGCATTAAAAAATTTACAACATATGTAAAACAACTCTATTGCCATAATTATCTTGATCTGTAATCAAATCTGACATAAAACGTTAACAATAAAATAAATCACACCAGGGAGTTGTGTAGAGAAAAATAAAAGCCACCCTTCCACCACCCTCGAAGACTTCGTGAAAAGGAATAAGACGGACGGATGATGGCACAGACACAGGCTCGCTAGAAAAGAGAAGTGGTGGTGGTGGTAATAAATCGCAAATGGGTGGTGGTGGATTGTACCATCCGACAACAACATTAATGTTGCTTTCCATCATCCTGAAATATCCTCATGGTTTACCGCTACCGGCAACACCCAATGCTAATTGTTAGTAAATTAACGTATTACCTTTTCGTCCCCTGTTCAATTGCCACAAATAGTAACAGAGCCATGGGTGGTGATGGTGGTGGCCGCATTGTCAATGGGCACCCATGACAGATTCAAGTACCCAAACACGCACAGCAATTGAATTTATTCAAATTATTATTACTTGTGTTTTTTTTTTTTTTTTTTTTTTTTTTTGAAGATTTCAACAACTGACAGATTCCAAATGACATTTGTCAAATATTTGACAAATTACAATAAGCCTGAAAACAGGATAAAAATGGTTGAATGACAATAGTAGTTGTATTCCGGTACAGGCAGAAGACGAGACTTCGTAAACATTAATTCAAATCATTTTCAAATAATTCAACCCCCACAGAGATCGGTTGTTGTGAATTTTACAAAATTTCTGTTCTTAACTCTGTCGCGTCACAAAAATACAAATTTTAAGTTGCAGAATTAAAATACAAGTTAAAACTGTCAGTCGGTTTCGCCGACAGAGGTATACCCTCAGCCAATGTTCGATTATATAAATATATTTCGACTTCTGCTATGATTATTCAAATTATTGTCCCTCTATGGATTAGGTCCCGAAGGAATCAGTCTGTTGAAATCACGATACAGCCCACATTATTTGACGTAGAGCTTCACAATTTGGCAGAACAAATTGTATTGTGTTTAGGATAGCTGGTATTGAAAATGAGATATATCTATCCACCTTTTGGTACAATCCCATATAACGACACCTCCCAATATTTGGTATTTTAATGTTTTTGACACATTTTTTCACGAATTTGTCAAAAAATTGGCACTTGTAGGTAAAAATCGGTTCTAGCTCTCTGGTTGCGAAGCATTTTATGTAGAGGTCCACTATTTTGTATAGCCCACATATAACGGTGCCTCCCCATATTTGGTTTTTTTTTTTTTTTGATATTTTTTGCCACATTTTCCCACGGATTTGTCTAAAAATTGATATTTGTAGTTCGTAATGGGTTCTAGATCTGCTGGCGAATCTTAGCATACATGTGTCGACGTTTGTTATAGGCTCCATATAACGGGACCTTAAGTATTCGGAGTTTTGATGATTTTCGCCACATAATTTCACGGATTTGTCTAAAAATTGGTATTTGCAGGTCTTAATAGGTTCTAGCTCGTGTGGCGAAACATTGTTGGTCCATGGTTCATGTTTTGGTATGGCCCCCATTTGACGGTACCTCCCGATATCCAGTGTCTTGATTATTTTTGTCACGGTTTTCCAAGGATTTGTCTAAAAATGTGTATTTGCAGTTCATAATGGGTTCTAGCTCCGGTGACAGAACATTGAATATTAATAGATGACAATTCTTAAAGTATAAAATATGGCCCCCATAAAAAGGGTTCACCCAGACATATATATCTCTTCACAACAGATCTTGTGTTAGCAAAAATGTTTGTGTGTGTGTGTGTGTGTGTGTGTGAAATTTGAGGAGAGTTGGATGCTTATATCGCTTTCCTTGAGCGTTCGGATTTTCAAATCTTGAACCCTTTGTAGGGGAGGTACCAGAAAAAATGGTCCGATTTTCACCATCTTTATAACAGATATTGTGTTGATTGGCCCCTAATGTCTTAATTACAGCCCAAAAACATCGCAAGTGTACTTTTGCGCCACCTTGTGCATACATAGGTACTTCACAGACATTCCGATGTTTTTCGGCTGTAATTTAGATATTTGGAGCCAATTGTAAAATTTTTAGAATTTTCTGATAGAAATAAACCTGTACCTGAATTTAAATGGAATCGGATGTCCATTTCCCGTTTTCTAAGCTTCAGGAATATTCAAAATTGTTACCCTTTATGCGGGAGGTACAAGAAGGAGCCGACCGATATATTCCATCTTCACAGCAGATCTTGTGTTATTAGTAATAATGGGATGGGTGAATATGAAGAGAAAGGGATGCTTATTTCAGATTTTTTTATTCAAAACTTTGAACCTTTTGTGGGGGAGGTACCAAAAGGATTCTGGTTTAATAGAAATATTCAGATGTGCCAAGTCTAAATGGGATCGGATGTTAATTTCGCGTTTTATAAGCTTCAGGGATATTCAAAATTTTTACCCTTTTATGGGGGAGGTACCAGAAGGAGTCGACCGATATATACCATCTTCATACCAGACCATGGGTTAATAAAATTATCGTGATGTGTGTAATTTCAAGGCAATTGGACACTTACATCAGATTTTATAAGAATGGGAGGAGGTACTTGATGGAGTGGTGCGACCTAGCACCAGATGCAAATATTAGGATTTGCAAAGTTTGAAGGAAAACGTATTATCCTTTCTCTTTCTGTGCAGTGAAGTATTTTTATACCCTACACCACAAGGTGGTCAAGGTATTATATCTTTATGCATTTGTTTGTAACAGGAAAAGGAACGAGATAGACCCACAGTTCCTTTTGATGATCTGCATATCATCACATTCTGAGTCGATTTATTCATGTCAGTCCGTCTGTCCGTCTATCTGTCCATGTATTTTTGTAAACAAAGTACAGGTGGCATTTATTGCCCTATCCAGATGAAATTTTGCACAAATCATTTGTTTCGCCCAAGGACGAACCCTATTGAAATTGGAGATAATCGGTCAAAATTTAGATATAGCTCCCATATATCTTCGTCCGATTTGCCATTTATTGTTGGTGCACAATAAATCCGCCCGAATGGTATGGAATTTTGCACATACAACCAAATTAGGCCTTAAAATAAGTATGCCAAATTTGATCGAAATCGGTTCAGATATACCTATAGCTCCCATATATATTTTTCATCCGATTTGTTATTTTTGTCCTCCGCAGCCGTAATATGCACTCTGTAAGAACAATATTTGGGGAAAAATATCAAATGCATCTCAGAAATACCTTTGCTAAATTTATCGAGATCGGTTCAGATTTGGATATAGCTTCCATATATAACTTCGTCCGATTTACTTTTCATTGTGCACCTAACGTCTAATATTCGTCCAAATGGGACGGAATTTGGCACATACGACCGAATTGAGTCTAGAAGCTAGTATTTTAAATTTGGTGAAGATCGGTTCAGATATAGCTATAGCTCCAATATATACAGTTCATCCGATTTGTTATATTTGTTACCCACAGCTGTAATATGCACAGCTCAGAAATATCTTTGCCAAATTTTATCAAGATCGGTTCCGATTTGGATATAGCTCCCATATATATCTTTATCCGATATCAAATTAATTGTGCACCAAATGGGCAATACAAGTCCGAATTTAAACCAGTAAAGAAAGTCCTAAAGTCAGGCGGGCCGATTTTATGATACCCTACACCACTTTGCTAATTTAGTTGAGCTCCACTTAATAATTAAAAGTTTTTATGGGAGAATTCAATCATACACGCTATGATTATAATTATAATTTAAAATTCAAAGGACTAAATATGCCGAAGCATTTGTATCTTTTAAATTCGGACTTGTATTGCCCATTTGGTGCGAAATTAATTTGAAATCGGATAAAAATATATATGGGAACTATATCCAAATCTGAACCGATCTCGATAAAATTTGGCAAAGATATTTTTGAGCTGTATTTGATATATTTCCCTGAATATCGTTGTTACGGAGTGCATATTACGGCTGTGGGTAACAAATACAATAAATCGGATGAACAATATATATGGGAGCTATAACTATATCTGAACCGATCTTCACCAAATTTGGCATACTAAATTCGGTCGTATGTGCCAAATTCCATCCCATTTGGACAAATATTACACGTTTGGTGCACAATAAAAGGCAAATCGGACGAAGATATATATGGGAGCTATATCTAAATTTTTACCGATTATCTCCAATAGGGTTCGTCCTTGGGCCAAACAAATGTTGTTTGCAAAATTTCATCTCAATCGGATAATAAATGCGACCTGCATTTTGTTCACAAGAATACATGGACAGACGGACGGACGGACGGACAGACGGACTGACATGCATAAATCAACTCAGAAAGTGATTTTATGCAGATCATCAAAGGAACTATGGGTCTATCTCGTTTCCTTTTGCCTGTTACAAACAAATGCACAAAGGGTACAAATGCAAAGGGTATAAAGATACAAATGTCTCGGCATATTTAATCCTTTGAACTTTAAATTATAATTATAATCATTGCGTGTATGATTAAATTCTCCCATAAAAACTTTTAATTGTTATGCGGAGCTCTACTAAATTAGCAAAGTGGTGTAGGGTATCATAAAGTCGGCGCCGCCCGACTTTAAGGCTTTATTTACTGTTTTTTTTGAAAATTTTGATCTTTTGTTGGGGATTTATTAGAAGGAATGCGCCGATATTGCCCATCTCCGAAATCGATCTAAGTTTGATAATAATTTTACGATGTACCAAGTTTGGAGCAAATCGAATACTCCCTTTGAGAGTTATCGTGCGCACCAGCCAACCAGACAGAGAGACGGACGAACACCGCTAGATCGACTCCTAATGTCCTGAAACAGATATGGGCCAAACAGACCTAGGGTCAGAAACCGTTAATTCGACGAGGCACATTTTTGCCGTATCAAATGATATAACCCCTCTGTAGCCATATGGCTGAGGGTATAAATATATGTAGATTCACATTTTGATACAGCCCTTAGTCAGGTCATGTCCATATTTTCAAGTGAATTTGTTTGAAAATTCGTGAAAAAAAATGCTTCTGAAGTCATATTCGAATCAAAAATGGCTTAGCTCCGAATCCTTGATTGCCATGGTATTAGTGAGTACATGTTTTGATACAAAATAACTTGGCACCGTTGCTAATGAAAATAACACACTTATGAGGTTTTGTAACTGCCACAGCCCTCTATATCATCTGCCTACAATTGTTGTTATTGTTATTCTGCAATTACAACAACAAAAAACTGTAATAATAAACAGGATTATGTTGGTAATTGGATATGGCAACTGTTTTTATTTTATTCATTCTCCATTCAAAGGATACGGCTGCTGTCATCCATGAATTCCATCATAATTTCCCTTTTGATAAACAAAAAAAAATTCTTTAATATTAGAATTTGGTGTGCGTGAGTGTTTGTGCGGAGTGGAACGCAGCACGATACCAGCCATTAATGACTGACTGACTGACTTACTGACTGGCAACCAGTTGGGGTGTGAAATATTTATTTGAATGGCATGCTAGCAAGTGGGGGGTCTTCCAAATTCAAATGTAACGATTTCAACGCCTCTCTAACAATTTCAATTAAAATTCCCAGGTCCTTTTTTTAATAATTTCCATTCCATTCATTGGCCATCCAGGCATCTCTCCCCATTCATCCATGGACAGAAGTGTGAACAAAAAAGAACATACCTTGCCATAGAACAACAGGGCAAACAGAGCCTCAAGCCACAATTTGCTAATAATGTTGAACAACTCGTAAAGCAAATGACTATTTAAATGTGGCCCAGAGCCCAGAGGCTATATTTAATTGAGTCAATAACGACAATTCGTCCGAATCGTGTTCTTTGTTTTGTCCACTTTTTGTGTAGGCCGCCTTTCAATTCGATTTTCAGCTGCAATTTGTTTGTTGTAGTCGTGTCCATTGTCTTTGTGACTTGGTTGGGTTCGGCTTGGATGTGAGTAGAATGGAGTAGAGCAGAGTTGAATTGTCACGTGTTTCGAAATCCTGCGAAGCCAAAGTCAAAACAAAAGTTACACAATAGACATTTGTCAGGGCAAATATTTGCCATATCTATGAAACGGATGGACGGACGGACGAACCGGCAAACGATAGCTCTGATGAAGTGTGTTTGGTATGGTTTGTTTGTTGGTATTGTTGCCGATCGAACAACAGACAACCAACCGCGTTGTAATCATGGGGTATGAATGACAAATAAAACAAACTCACTTTGGCACAAAAAGGGAAGGGAAGGGAAGGAAGCATAAAAGCCCGACACGTGGCCTAAGTGCGTTCGTTCATCTATTTTGTCGAAGTTTTTCCTTCTTTGCTTTGCATTTCTCACAGTTTATTCTTTTTAATGGTATTTTCTTTGGAAAAGCATTTGTTTGCATTTTCGATTTGTTTCGGTTAAGTGTCACGGAGAATAGACCGGCCATTAGCCAATGGCAGGAAAAATCATGTTGACTGCATGTAAAAGTCAAGAATATAAATTGCTTAAATGATGCATTATTAGGAGCGGATGTACGACACCATTCACAGACTTCAATGGCGTTGTAATTAGGCTAGAATATGGGAATGCTTCTATTTTTAGTTCGGGAATGAAGAACTTCGAATTTCCCACTGGTATGTGGAATTTGCAACTCCGATTTTGAAGAAAGTTGGGAAAAACTTTAATTTAGTAACCAGTAAGGAAAAGCCAAAAGTCGGGCGACTATATGATACCCTACACCACTATGCATAAATGATAGAGATCCCATTAAAATATTATTTGAAGTAGATCATACCACCTATCAACATTTGGCCTTACAGCAGTTATTGTTTGGTTTCAGAGGGAACTAATATATGGGAGCCATATCCAATTCTGAATCGATTTTTACTAAATTTGTCGGAGATATTTTTATCTTTTATACCAAATAACACTGCTATAGAGTGTATGATATCACACAAGTAAAAAAGCTGTAAGTTCGGTCGGGCCGAACTTTGAATACCCTCTACCATTTGGTACAAATTTGGCAATTTTCAAAAAAAAAAAAAATAAATAAAATCCGTTAAAAATTAGGTTAAAATCTTAAAAATACCGAATGTAGCCGTATATTAGGGCCTATACGACGTGGACCTGCATAGGAAATTTTCGTCACAAGCTATTACAATATCCAAATGCGAAACTTAAAAAATCTGTTTATAATGTAGCAAAAAACCTTCAAAATACAGAATATAGGGAGGCACCATGGGTGTTATAAAACCATGGAATATAGGGAGGTACCAAGGGGTTATAAAACGTGAACCTGCATAGACAATTTTCTGTCATAGGCTGTAGTACCCATTACGAACCTCAGATACCAATTTTGAAACAATTCCGGTAAAAAATTTCGCTAAAATCATCAAAATACCGAATATCGGGAGGTACCGTTATATGGGGGCTATACGAAAACGTGGACCTACATGGTCCATTTTCTGTCTTAATCCGTAGTATCTATTACGAACTTCGAATACCAATTTTGAAACAATTCCGGTAAATAATGTCGTTAAAATCATCAAAATACCGCATATCGGGAGGTACCGTTATATGGGGGCTATGCAGATATGTGGACCTACATAGCCCATTTTCAATAACAAAAGTCCTGTAGACATAATACACATTTGAGTAAATTTTTATCAACTTACTTCATTTCGTTCGGAAGCTAGAGTGATTTCCACAGACTGATAGACGGACAGATGTGCGGACATTGCTAAATCGACATAGAATTTTATGCTGATCAAGAATATATATACTTTGTGGGGTATAAAATGTATATTTCGAGGTGCTACAAACGGAATGACAAACTTAATATACCCTCCATACTATGGTGGAGGGTATAACAAATATATCAGAGCCCAGTTGCACAAAATGGAAACGTACGTCCCGAAACTCACTCCATTTGCGCTGATATTAACCATTATTTGCACAATAAACCTGAAATGGGATGAAGGATATACAGGGTGAGATGAAAAAAAAAACAAGCAAATTTAGACTGCTGTCATTTCTAAGCCACTTGTCTCACAGCTTTTAAAATTATTCCGGTGACAGCTCATTATATTGTTTACAAGCGTACAAAATCATTTTGGTGAGAATTTTCCAGAAAAAAAGTTATTCGTGATGGAAATTAAGCGTGATATTGTGATTTCTTTATATTTGGCTCAAAAAGCACAAGTGGTTATCGTTACAGCACTCCAGCATTTAAATGTGAATAAATCTTTTGTGTCTCGTACCATTGCTCGTTACCGTGATACTGGTAGCGTAGCCCGACATCAAGGAAGTGGACGGTAGAAAACAGCAACATCAGCAGAAATGGTTCGAAAAGTAAAGAAGCGACTTGATCGAAACCCGCGTCGCAGTGGCCCAAAATTTGGCTCGTGAGCTGAACATATCGCAATATTCCATTCGGCAAATAGTGAAAAATGAGCTCGGGATTAAGCCATTGAAATTCCAAAAAGTGCAAGAACTTATACCGCAACAGAAAGAAAATAGACTCAAAAGAGCTTAAGAGTTGCTTCGTTTGTCGAAAGTGGTTAACTGCCGAATTTGGGTTTGTCCGATGAGAAACATTCGTTGTGCAGCAGTTTGTAAACAAACAAAATGATCGTGTTTACTTGTCAACGAGATCAGCTGAAAATGTGCATCTTGGCCACCAGAACTCTAGCGCCGGCCATATTGATGGTGTAGGCCATCATAACAGCCGATGGTCGCTTTCCGCTCGTATTAATCAACCTCGTATAAATCAATAATCATCAGAATAAATGCCGAATATTATCGCGAAAATATTATGGAGGATGTATGAAAGCCTTGGGCACGTAAACATTTTGGCCGCAGACCTTGGACATTCCAAAAGGACTCAGCACCATCGCACCCAGCACGCACCATCCAAGAATGGTTACAAGGTGCGCTTCATTTCCAGCGCACAATGGCCACCAATATCTCGGGATACCAATCCGTTGGACTATTGTGTCTGGATTATTTTGGAAAGTAAGGTTGGTACTAAAAAATACCATAAAGTCGATCGCCGCAAGCAAGCGCTTCGCCAGGAGTGGGCCAAACTACCGCAGAGCAACATTCGGGCAGAGTGTGACGGTTTCATTGGCCGTTTGAAGGCCATAATTCGTGCCAAAGGTGACCAATTCGAACAAATCTAAACTTATTTTAAAATTTGATGCTATTTCCGACATTTTAGCTTTCATTCAATAAAATTAAAAAAAAATAAATAAAAATTATAGCATTTGACTTTGTTGCAGTTTTTTTACCTAGCCCTGCATAAGGGAGCTATATACAAATCTTAGCCGATCTCGATCAAATTTGGAATAGGTTTTTCCGAGCTCTATAAGATACCTGGTACCAAATATCATTGTCGTCGAATGTAGATTACAAATCGGATGAAACATATATATGGAAGCTATACCCATATCTGAACCAATTTTCACCATATTTTATGTACTTGCTTCTAGACTGAATTCGATTGGGTGTGCTGAAATTCAGGTCATTTCTACTGATATTGGCCACTTAGTACGCAATTGATCGGTTCAAGATATATATGGGAGCTATATCCAAATCCGAACAGATCTTGATAAAATCTGACAGAGGTATTTCTGGGCTATATCTGATACCAAACACCATTCTTGTGGGGTGCATATTACGAACGTATGGTACTTAAACACCAAATCGGATGAAACATATATATGGGAGCTATAGCTATATCTGAACCGATTTTCTCCAAACTTGATGTACTTGCCTCTAGGCCGGAATCGGTCAGATATACCTAACTTTAGTACTTTTGGACAGATATTGGCCATTTGGTGCACAATTAACCCGAAATCGCTTGAAGAAAAACTTTTTTTTTTTTTAATTTTTTAAAGGTAGGTATTTGAACCCTGATCCCGGGAAAGTATTTTTTGGGACGGGCCCGGATATTTGAAACAAAATTTCGTGTCCAGGAACCTGCTTGGATCCGGACCTACCAAAAGAGATATTGAAAATACAGGTATAAAGCTAATGAAATACGTATCCAACAAGTGGTCACATGGTGGGATTATTTAAAAGGATTCCGGTTTCGTTTGTAAAAAAATATTGATTGTTTGGACCCGGATTTTTCAAAAACTACATCAAAAGTCAAAAAATGAACAGTACTTTTTGGTCAAAAATCCGGGTACACGGATCTTTTCCCTAAGAAAAAAAAATACTTTCAATACTAGATGACTACATAATCCAAAATCCCAACTCTGTGCAACGTACTCGGATATTCTCTGGTGGAAAGAGGTGTGTTCTACCAAAGGCAAATGAAGATATAGACAACGAAATGCTTTCACCGTTTATCTTCGAAAAATCGGATCAGCAGATGCCGTCTATATCGTTTCAGGGACTTGAGTGGGAATATTGAAGTCTCTCAATTCTAAATGTTAAAATAATAAAAACTGTAGAATGTTTGAAATTTGTTTCATAATGGAAGAAATGTGATAAGTATGTGATGGCATCGAAAAATTCTGGAATAATCAAGTGAAATTCTTGAAAAACGATAAAATATGTTTTCGAAGTCGAGTGGGTTGATCGCGTGAATCAGCATGTTGATTATGCAAAAAATTATGAGAGCCACCAGGATAAAAAGACAAAACTATATTTTCGTTGTGTATATCTTCATTTGTCTATGGTTCTAATCTTTTAAACATTTATTATATTTCCATTCAGTTTACAGCATGAGCACAACCAAACAATGTCCTTTCAATGCCCTTTAAACCTTAACCAATAGAAATGAAGTTTTCAATTCGATTCTTCAACTCAAGTTCGGCGGATTTTCCATTGCATTTCAATGCCCGTACATGGTGTAATTTGTCCACCACATCATCACAGCAATTAAATAGTTTTTACTGTTTACTTTATAGCCATTAAATGTAATGGATTTTAAATTTATTTCAGTTTTATCATTCCATTTGGTCAAGATCGGCGTAAGCTATTCTCTCTTTTATGTGTGAAAAAAATATAAAAAAAATAAGTATAACATTTGTTCGCCCATCATCATAAAGATTCTATTAGTGGAATACAGCTCCAACCCCTCGCCAGCTACAAATGAGACTGACAGTCAGTCTGTCGCCTGTCATTGCCCATGCAACTCGTTGACCCTAACAAATTGTTTGACAACATTTCGGTTTTATTAAAGACTTCTTTGTAGGTGTTGCGACTCGAACACAACTCAATATATCTACGGATTAAATTGACTATTCGTATTTTTTTATCTCTTTAGGTTCTTTCATTTTATGGATCACAACACAAAATCAATTAAAAACAAAAAATTTAAATAATTATCAATTTGTGTGAGATAAAAATATCAATGGCTTAAGAAAGTCGAATTAGTATTGATGATAATGTTGTCCGAATAGGTTATGTTTCCTCTTTTTTTTATAAAATTTGAATCTTATTCTAATAAAGATAACAAGTAGAAAATTATTTTGAAGAAATTATCATTTTTATAACTATTGGAATATCTATTAATTAGTTGGGAAGATACTATATGGGTGTGTTTGAGAGAAAGGGTTAATTTTTGGGCATATATTGTTGTAAGAACATTAGATTATTTTTTTTTTTTTTTGAGTTTGAAGATTGTAAAGAAACTCTTCTGGCGATGAAAGTTCTAGGTTTGTGTAGTTAAAGTTGAACAGAAAATTGTGGCATATGTCATGATTTTGAGATTTAGACGCTTCTTTTTTACATTTTCTATACATTTTACAAAGAATATTTATTTTTAATACAATAAGTGCACAAAAAGCAATAAACTTAGTCCTATTGGGGTGAGTGAACTGGGAGAACTTGAAAAATTTAGATTTAATTAATGGCTAGACATAACATTTTTCTTAAAATCTTTTTTCGTTGTAGTTCGCGTTCTATAACAAAAAGGATTTTAACAAAAAAGTAGTCGGTAATCAATTCTACATGTTTCGGGGGATTAATTTTCCTCAGAATATGCAAATTCTTCAACACCACCTATTTTTATATTTTTATACCCTACACAACATAGTGGTTAGGGTATTATGTCTTTGGTGCATGGAGAAGGAAGCGAGATGGACTCATAGTTACTTCTGAGGATTTTCATAGAATCACTTTCTGAGTCGATTTATGTATGTCAATCCGTTTGCCCGTTTTCTTGAAAATCGGCTCAGATATAGCTATAGATCGAAAATACCTCTGCCAAATCTTATCGAATCAGCTCAGACATACATTTTCATCCGATTGTAAGGTCATTGCTCACCATATATGTAATATCAGCCCAAATTGAATACATTTTTACATATTCAACCGATTTTTACCATTTGATGGAACTCGGTTCGGTATATCTACTGCTCCAATAAATAGTCTTTAATACAGCAATATTATTTGGTTCAAAGTTGGTATGAGCTTCTTCACAAGAAGATGTTTGTTACGTGAACTCTACTAAATACGCGTAGTGGTGTAGGTTTCCACTTGAATTACATAAATTTTCGAACATAGAAAATTTCTTCTTTTGGTATTATCTGCCTAAAATGAAATTTAATGCTTTTTCCGGCGTCCATTCGAAAAAAAAAAACGAAAAATACTAAAAATTTAAAAAAATATTTTTTATTTAGGGAGCATTGATGCCAATCTGTTTTTGATATATAAAAGAGATAGACATTTAGTATTTTGGCCCATTCCCGGCGAAGCACTTGCTTAAGGTTATCGAAACTTTGGTATTTTTTAGTGCCAACCTGCTTTCCAAAATACTCCACACACAATAGTCCAACGGATTGGTAGCCGGAGATTTCGGTGGCCTTTGTGCGCTGGAGATGAAGCGAGAAACCTCATTTTGTAACCATTCTTGGGTGGCACGTGTTGAGTGCGATGGTGGTGAGTCCTGTTGGAATGTCCAAGGTCTGCGGCTAAAATGTTTGCGTGCCCAAGCCTTTAATATACCTTCCAGAATATTTTTGCGATAATATTATTCTGATGATACGGTCGATTAATACGAGCGGAGAGCGACTATCGGCTGTTATGGCGGCCCACACCATCACCATGGCCGGAGCTTGAGTTCTGCTGGCCAACCGAAGCTGAACATTTTCAGCTGACCTCTTTGGCAAGTAAACACGATCATTTGCTCATGTTTGTCTACAAACTGCTGGATAACGAATGTTTTCTCATCGGAGAAACCCAAATTCGAAAGCTCTCCACTCTTTAGCTCTTTTGAGTCTATTTTCTTTCTGTATCGCAGTAAGTTCTTGCACTTTTTGGAATTTCAATGGCTTTACCCCGAGCTCATTTTTCAATATTTCCCGAATGGAATATTGTGATATGTTCAGCTCACGAGCCATTTTTCGGCCACTGCGACACGGGTTTTGATCAAGTCGCTTCTTTACTTTTCGAACCATTTCTGCTGATGTTGCTGTTTTTTTCCGTCCACTTCTTTGAAAGATTTATTCACATTTAATTGCTGGAGTGCTATAACTGGAGTGGTTTTCCAGCCAAATATAAAGAAATCACACTATCACGCTTGAATTTCATCACGAGTAACTTTTTTTCAGGAAATGCTTTTGTACGCTTGTAAACAATGTGCTGTCACTGGAATAATTTTAACCGGTGTCGGACGAGTGGCTTAGTAATGACAGTAGCCTGAAGTTGGTTGCAGTTTTTTCATCTCACTAATCATCTATATCCAAATGGGGGACTTCAACACTAACTCGGATAAAACCTATATAGGGAAGCTATATCTATATCTGAACCGACTTTCTCCGAAATCGATGTACTTGCTTCTAGACTGTTTCTAGACTTGGATGTACCAAAATGCAGGACGTTTGGACTGATTTTGGCCATTTGGTGCACAATTAACCCGAAATCGGTGGAAAATATATATGAGAGGTGTATACAAATCTGAACCAATCTTGATAAAATTTGGCAGAGGGCTGAATCTGGTATCGAATATCATTGTTATCGAATGCATATTACGAATATGAGGGGCTTAAACACCAAATCGGATGAAACATATATATGAGAGCTATAGCTATATCTGAACCGATTTTCACCAAATTTGACGTACTTGCTTCTAGACTGAATTCGGTTGGATGCACCGAAATTCTCATCAATTTCAATAGGGTTCTTCATTGGGCCAAACAAATATTGTTTGAAAATTTCATCTCACTCGGATAATAAATGAGATTTGCATTTTGTTCACAAAAATAAATGGACAGACTGACGGACGGACGACAGACATGCATAAATCGACTTAGAACGTGATTCTATCATCATCCTCAAAATTAACTATGGGTCTATCTTGCTTCCTTCTCCCTGTTACAAACAAAGGCACAAAGACACAATACCATTACCACTAGGTGGTGTAGGGTGTAAAAATACAGAATATAGGAAGTCGCCATTATAGTGGGCTCTATATAAAGACAATTCCATTGAAAAATGTAGCTAAAATCATCAAAATACCGAGTATTGGTGAAAACAGTTATATGGGGGATATAATATATCGTGGACCTATATAGACAACTCTCTTTCAGGGGGTAAAGTACGCACATAGAACTTCTGGTGTAGAATTTCTTGTTCAGAAATCAGACAATTCCATTGAAAAATGTGGCTTTAATTAACAAAATACCGAATATCGGGCGTTACTGTTATATGGGTTCTGTACGATATCGTGGACCGATATAGCCCATAGTGTGGAGGGTATATTATATTAAGTTTGTCATTCCGTTTGTAACACCTCAAAATATACATTTTAGACCCCACAAAGTATATATTTTCTCGATCAGCTAAAAAATTTATACCGATTTAACAATGTCCATCCGTCTGTCCGTCTATCCGTCTGTCCGTCTGTGGAAATCATTCTAGCTTCCGGACGAAATGAAGTAAGTTGATAATATTTTACTCAAATGTGTATTATGTCTGCAGGACTTTTGGTATTGAAAATGGGCCATGTAGGTCCACATCTTCGTATAGCCCCGATATAACGGTACCTTCCGATTTTCGGTATTTTGATGATTTTAGCGACATTATTTACCGGAATTGTTTCAAAGTTCGCATTTGGATTTCGTAATGAATACTACAGCCTATGACAGAAAATTGTCGGGGCAGGTCCACGTCTTCGTATAGCGCCCATATAACGGAACCCCTCGATTTTCGGTATTTTGATGATTTTAGGGACATTATTTACCTGAATTATTACAAATTTCGCATTTGAAATTCGTAAGGGATACTACAGCCCATGACAGAAAATTGTCCGTGCAGGTCCACGTCTTCGTATAGCCCCCATATAACGGTTACCCCCGATTTTCGGTATTTTGATGATTTTAGCAACATTATTTACCGGAATTGTGTCAAAGTTCGCATTTGAAGTTCGTAATGGATGCTACAGCCTATGCTAGAAAATTGCAGGCTTATGACAAAAGCTGCGTATGCAGGTCCACATCGTCATATAGACCCTAATATACGGCTGCATTCGATATTTTTAAGATTTTAACAAAATTTTTAATGGATTTTAATTTTTTGAAAATTGCCAAATTTTTACCAAATGGTGGAGGGTATTCAACGTTCGTCTCGGCCGAACTTACAGCTTTTTTACTTGTTGGGTCTAAGTTGTATATTTCGATGAGTTACAAACGGACGAATTTAACGAATTTAATTATGTATGGTAGAGGGTATAAAAATTCCCATCGCTATCTAGAGCTAACTTTGAACAAACACACAATTTCAAAATCCTCACAAAAATTTACCACAAATTATATTCAAAACGCCGTTTGTAGTGTGTGTTTAGGTCTTACTGAAGCCATCATCGGCTTCGGAATAAAGAGAGAAATAAAACAAAAAACCTTTTAATTTCCATGTAACCCACCAAAGGTAAACTTATCTACTCTTAGAATGTAAACCATAAACTAAAATAAAAAGCGCAACAACAATGGCAGTAATGTGGCATTGGCCACAAACCCCCAATGAATCGACGTCGACAACAGACCAAGCAAATGAAAAAAAAAAAACAATGTTGTAGCATCTTAACCAGGCAGCTGAATATGGTCTGATCGCTGGCTAAGCTAGGAGAACGAGGATAATATGGCACTAACCGAGAGTTTTGTGGCGATTAACGTTTCTGGTCAAAACAATAACAAAATCCCCAAATGTACTGTTGTTGTTACAACAACAATCAACCAACCAACCAGCCGACCATTAAGTGTGGGCAAGGGGCAGCCATGGAACGAACGATAGGAACGACAACGTCGCCTTCATCACTGCCATAAAAGTACTTTGAAGGTGTTGATGTTTAAATTGTACAGATATCTGAATATTCATTGTTATATGTTTTAGATGTTTTGTTGTTATCGGCTTTTTTGGTTCGATGCAACAACACCAACAACAATACCAACAACAACGATAGCAGCCACCAACGGCAAGCAAATCAAACCAGAAAGGATAAAAAGGTAATTTTTATTACACAACTCTGACTCCGTCCATGTGTTTGGCTGTCCGACTGCCAGTCTCTCCCAAAATACATCGTTTCAGCAGCGCCCAACTGAACGCCGCGCACACAACCAGAGACGAAGAAATGTAAAACTCTTAGTTCGGACTTTTATAAAGTTGTCCGAATGCAGAGCATACATGAAAAATTTGTTTAAATGTCTCGAATCATTTCGAGATGAGATTACCTCGCTCAGGTTGTTTTAATGGGAAAGTTTTGTTCGACGACGTGAAATCTCGACCAAAACAAAAAAAAGAAGTGTAAAAATAACATAAAACTAATTTCTTATCAATATGACCTTTTTCGAATGGAGGATTGGCTTGGTTTTATTCTGTCGTAAAATTAACGGAGTTTGCGTTAAGTGAATTGAGCGAATGAAATCAAAACTAATTTAAAGCGATCGAATAATTATTGACTCATTATGTTTGGAGGGAACAGAGAGAGAGAGAGAGAGAGAGAGAGAGAGAGAGAGGTGGTTGGGCAATTTTGAAATTTAATTAAGAATCGATATCGGTAATATAATTTAAAACGAATAAAATACTGATTCTAAATTAATTCGATGGGAATTATGGAGCAAGAGGAAGAATTTTTATGTATCAGATTTTAGTGGAAACAAGTAAAAAAGCTGTAAGTCCGGCTGGACCGAACTTTGAATACCCTCCACCTACATTTGGTACAAATTTAACATTTTTTAAAATAAAATAAAATCCGTTAAAAATTCTGTTAAAGTCTTAAAAATACCGAATGTAGCCGCATATTAGGGTCTATACGACGACGTGGACCCTCAAATGCGGAACTTAAAAAGAAAAATATGTTTCTTGTAGCTAAAATCATCAAAATACCGAATCTAGGAAGGTACCATGGTGGTTATAAAACGTGGACCTGCACAGACAATTTTCTGTCATAGGCTGTAGTATTCATTACGAACTTCAAATACTTATTTTGAAATATTTCCGGTAAATAATGTCTCTTAACTCATCAAAATATCCAATATCATGAGATACCGTTATATGGGGGCTATACGGAGACGTGGACCTACATGGCCCATTTTTTTCTTAAGCGTAGTAGTATTTATTACGAACTTCAAATACCAAATTTGGAACATTTCCGGAAAATAGCGTCGCTTAAACCACCAAATACCGAAAACAGGTAGGTACAAATATAGGGTGGCTATACTAAAACGTGGACCTACATGGCCCATTTTCAATACCCTAAGTCCTGCCCACATAATATACATTTGAGTAAAATTTTATTAACCAACTTCATTTCGTTCGGAAGCTGGAGTGATTTCCACAGACGGACGGACATCGCGAGATCGACATAAAATTTTATGCTGATTAAGAATATATATACTTTGTGGAGTCTAAAATTTTTCGAGCTGTTACAAATGGAATGACAAACTTAATGGAGGGTATGAGGCAAACTATGGTGGAGGGTATAAAAATCTATCAAATTTGGGCTGATATTACATATATGCTGAGCAATAACCGTAAAATCGGATGAAGATGAATTGACATATATAAAGATATAAGGCATACAGGACATACATTTTTTTCAATTTTATTGAATGAAAGCAAAAAAAATTTCGGAAATAGCATCAAATTTTAGAAAAAGTTTAGGTTTGTTCGAATTGGTCACCTTTGGCACAATTTATGGCCTTCAAAAGGCCAATGAAACCGTCACATGCTGTCCGAATGTTGCTCTGCGCTATTTTGGCCCATTCCCGGCGAAGCGCTTGCTTGAGGTGATCGACGCTTTGGTATTTTTTAGTGCGCACCGTGCTTTCCAAAATACTCCAGTCACAATAGTCCATCGGATTGGTATACGGAGATTTTGGTGGCCATTGTGCGCTGGAAATGAAGCGAGGAACCTCATTTTGTAACCATTCTTGGGTGGCGCGTGCTGAGTACGATAGTGCTGAGTCCTGTTGGAATGTCCAAGGTCTGCGGGCAAAATGTTTGCGTGCCCAAGGCTTTAATACACCTTCCAGAATATTTTCGCGATAATATTCGACATTTATTCTGATGCCACGGTCGATTAATACGAGCGGAGAGCGACCATCGGCTGTTATGGCGGACCACACCATCATGAATTCTGGTGGCCAAGGTGCACATTTTCAGCTGACCTCTTTGGCAAGAAAACACGATCAATTTGTTTGGTTACAAACTGCTGGACAACGAATAGTTTTCTCATAGAAGAAACCCAAATTCGGCAGTTCACCACTTTCGGCCAAGCGAAGAAACTCTTTAGTTCCTTAGCTTTGAGTCTATTTTCTTTCTGTTGCGGTGTAAGTTCTTGTACTTTTTGGAATTTCAATGGCTTCACCCCGAGCTCATTTTTCAATATTTTCCGAATGCCATATGTTCAGCTCACGAGCCATTTTTCGGCCACTGCGACGTGGGTTTCGATCAAGTTGCTTCTTTACTTTTCGAACCATTTCTGCTGATTTTGCTCTCCTGTTTCCTTGACGTCGGGCTACGCAACCAATATCACGGTAATGAGTAACGATGGTACGAGACACAAAAGATTTATTCACATTTTAATGCTGGAGTGCTCTAACGATAGCCACTTGTTTTGGTTTTCCAGCCAAATATAAAGAAATCACACTATCACCCTTGAATTCAATCACGACTAACTTTTTTTCTGGAAAATTCTCACCAAAACGCTTTTGTGCGCTTGTAAACAATATAATTAGCTGTCACTGGAATAATTTTAACAGCTGTCGGACGAGAGGCTTTGAAATAACAGCAGTCTAAAGTTGGTTGCAGTTTTTCATCTCTCCCTGTACTTCGGTCGACTATATCTGGTACCTCAAGCACATTTTAACATTTTCTCAAAACTATCACATATATCATATAAAGTGGAGGAAGTAACCAATATAGTCCAAACATTTCACGTCGCAATATTTATATCATATTTATGTAGGTACGATACGAAATAGACAGAATTGGCCCCTTACTTCGGAACATACTCCATACGGGGTCAACAATTTGAATGATCGAAATGGAAGTCAAAATATTTTTAAATAATCGAATAATCGAACACTGTACATCTGTCGGCAAAAACGACCAATACTTTTTAACTTTTTTATAGGACTATTAGACACCCATTGGAAACTTCAAATACAAAATTGCCCCAAATGTTCGGAAACAGTTTTGGTCCAAAGAGACCTAAGGTCTAAAACCGCTATTTCGATGAGGTACGTTAAAAAAATAATAAAAATCCCCTAAATCCCCATACTGTAAAGCTGTAAATATTAAATTGACCAATTATTTCAAAATCACTTCCTCTGCAGGTGTTACTTTTGCAGCAAAAGAACATAAAATATACAGTTTTTCATCATTCCCCATTTGAGGTCTGCAAAAGCTTCTCACTAAGCCTCCCACAAATCTTATAATGTTGAACTAATCCTGTTAAATGGACTAATACATTTATATTCAGTTAACCTTAACCTTTTAATTCTATAAAAGACCCAAAAACCATCCACACATACACACATCATACATGGCAATAAACAACTCCAATAACAAGGAACATTTTTAGACAATAGCGAGCTCTTGTGCACATGTGTGAACAACCCCACGCACTTGTCCTAAAATACACACTGACGCACACAAAATCTCCATAGCATACGAAATCAAAGTAGCAAGGAATTCTTCCCTTTTTTCATGCTTTCTAAATCAAATATTGGATTTTTTGTGGCAATAAACAAGAGGTTATATGTAGAGGTACGTGACAGCTTAAGTGTATGTGTTTTATCACGGATTTTTGGCATAGCAAAAAAAAAATATAATCCCGTATTGAGAGAACAAAGGGGGCAAGAGTTTGAAATGTGGTCACATATTTGTCATTGTAAAACTATGAAATGGGCCATAATACCCCGACCAGATATCTATCATACTAAACTGTAGAATATAACATAGTTTATTTTGTAATAGGTATACCAGACGGGCACTACAATTATTTTAATTATTTTACTTAAAGTCCCATTTAGTTTACTTTTCAGTAGAATCTATTTAAATATAGATATATACGGCTTCCATTCCAGGTGCCGGGAAGTCATATTATATTAACAACATTGACTATATAAATATATACCTACAACCAGGAGGTACCATGGGGTTATAAAACGTGGACCTGAACAGACAATTTTCTGTCATAGGCTGTAGTATTTATTGTGCAATTCAAATACAAAATTTGAAATAATTCCGGTAAATAATGTCTCTAAAATCATCAGAATACCCAATATCGTGAGGTACCGTTATATGGGGGTTATACGAAGACGAAGACGTATAGGGCTAATTTTCTGTCTTCGGATGTAGTATCCATTACTAACTTTAAATACCAAAATTGAAACAATTCCGGTAAATAATGTCGCTAAAATCATCTAAATACCGAATATCGGGGGACTGTTATATGAGGGCTATACGAAGACGTGGACCTACATGACCCATTTTCTGTTTTCTGCTGTAGTATCTATTACTAACTTCAAATACCAAATTTGAAACTATTCATGTAAATAAAGTCGCTAACATCATCAAAATACCGAATATCGGGAGGTACAGTTATATAGGGGCTATTCGAAGACGTGGACCTACATGGCCCATTTTCTGTATTTAACCATAGTATATATTACGAACTTTAAATACCAATTTTAAAACAATTCCAGAAAATAATGTTGTTAAAATCATTAAAATACCGCATATCGGGGGGTACCGTTATATAGGGGCTATACGAAGACTTGGACCTACATGGCCCATTTTCAATGCCAAATATCCTGCAGACATAATACACATTTGAGTAAATTTTTATCAACCTACTTCATTTCGTTCGAAAGCTAGAGTGACTTCTACAGACGGACAGACGGATAGACTGACCGACGGACAGACGGACGGACACCGCAAAATCGAATACTTTACTGGACAAACATAGTGAGATAGAATTTTGAATTTTGAATGAGAGTCACCGATGGAGTGCCGAATAGATTTACCAAAGGGCTTTTGGAAATTCGAACTTTAATAATATTTTCCTAAACTTCTAAAATGGTACCATTTGGTATTATGTGAAGATAGAGCTAAAAACTTGCAATTTGGTATAAGAATCCAGGTTGGGAAGTAAATTTTATATAAGAAAATGGTTTTGTGGAAATGTATACTAAGTGTGAGAACTGTACTAAATGGTACTAAATTTTTAATATTTTGGATAAGGGCGAACGGATGAAGCTTAAATTTTGTATTGGGGTCCCCGTTGAAGGTAGGTTTGTGATATAGAAGTACTTTTAGAAATGTGTACTACAAGTGCACGAAAAGTACTAAATGGTACTATATTTGTTACAATTTGGTATTGTATGAAGAGATAGTGCTTGAAATCTTAAATTTGGTATTTGGATCGCCGCTCATGTGTAGCCGGACATATGGCGGTGGCTTCGGAAACTTGTATTATAATGGTACTAAATTTGCTATTGGGCGAAATCCTGAAATTTGATGTTCAGATTACTGTTGGTATCTGGAACTGAGATATGAAGGTGGTACTATTATTGGGCATTGAGTGAAGGAATAAAGCTGAAACCGTGAAATTTAATATTACGATAACTGTTGGTGTCCAGGATTGAGACATGAAACAGTTTTTCGAATGAGTACCAAAATTGTACGAAAAGTACAAAATGGTATTGGGTGAGGAGTTAGGGCTGAAAATATGATATGGATGTCACTGTTGTTGTCCATACTTGTGGGAAGGGAGTGGTTTTTGAATATGCGTATTATAATTGTACTAAATGGTACTAAGTCGGTTATAGAGAAATTACAGAGCTGAAATCCTTATATTTTATATTAAGGTCACAGTTGGTATCTGATATTGATTGGGAGGTGGTTTCTCAACTATAATTGTTCGAAAAGTACTAAATTGTACTAAATTTGAAAGAATAGAGATGGAATCTCGAAATTTGATAAATCTGTTGGTATCTGAAATTTGAATTTTAGGTGGGTTTGGAATCTGTATTATAATTGTACGAAATGTACTAAATTGGTATTGGGTGAAGGGATAGAGGATTTCTTATTATAACCACTGTTAGTATCTAAGATTGAGTTTTTTTTTTTTTTTTTTTGAAAATTCGTACTATAATTCTCGAAAAGTACAAAATGGTACTAAATTTGTATTGGATAAAGGGATATAGCTGGAATCTGAAATTAGAAATTTTGGATTGGGTGACGGGTAGAGCGGGAATTGAGGTGAAATTGGTATCTGAAATTGGGATATGGGGAATTGGTGTATTGGATGAACAATAGGGCTAGAATCTTGCAATTTGATATAAATGTCACTGTTGGTGTCTGTGGCAATGATATGGAGGTGGTCTTGGAAATATGTATTAAAGTTGTACGAAAAGTACTAAATGATACCATTTTTGGTATTGGGTGATAAAACTCTAAAATTTGATAATTAGATGACTACTACTATCTGTAATTGAGATATGAAGGTGATTCGGAAATGCGACCTTTATTGTACGAATAGTACTAATTGCTATCAAAACTTGATACAGACGTCAATATCGGTGATTGTTTAGAGAAGCAACTGGTTTTGGATATGTTTACTATTACTGCACCAAATAGTACTAGATTTGGTTATGGGAGAAATTACAGAGCTGAAATGTTGAAATTTCACAGTAAAGAAAGTCTTAAAGTCGGGTGGGGCCGACTTTATGATACCCTATACCACTTTGCTAATTTAGTAGAGCTTAACAATTAAAAGTTTTTATGGGAGAATTCTATCATACACGCTATTATTAAAATAATAATTTAAAGTTCAAAGGACTAAATATGCCGAAGCATTTGTATCTTTTAATTTCGGACTTGTATTGCCCATTTGGTGCACAATTAATTTGAAATCGGATAAAGATATATATGGGAGCTATCGGAACTGATCTCGATAAAATTTGGCAAAGATATTTCTGAGCTGTATTTGATATATTTCCCTGAATATTGTTGTTACGGAGTGCATATTACGGCGGTTTGTAACAAATATAACAATTCAGATGAACAGTATATATGGAAGCTATAGCTATATCTGAACCGATCTTCACCAAATTTGACATACTAACTTCTAGACTCAATTCGGTCGTAAGTGCCAAATTCCATCCCTTTTGGTATATTTATATTGGTATATATATTTTTGATATATTTCCCCAAATATTGTTATTACAAAGTGCATATTACGGCTGCGGAAGACAAAATAACAAATCGGATGAACAATATATATGGGAGCTATATCTGAACCGATTTCAATCAAATTTGGTATACTTATTTTCAGGCCAGACTTGGTTGTATGTGCGAAATTCCATACTATTCGGGCTGATATTACACGTTTGGTGCACAATAAAAAGCAAATCGGATGAAGATATATATGGGAGCTATATCTAAATTTTGACCTATTATCTCCAATTTCAATTCCAATTTCGTCTTTGGGCCAAATAAATGATTTGTGCAAAATTTCATCTGGATAGGGCAATAAATGCGAACTGTACTTTGTTTATAAAAAATACATGGACAGGCGGATGGACGGACAGACGGACGGACGGACATGCATAAATCGACTCAGAATGTGATTCTATGCAGATCACCAAAAGGAGCTATGGGTCTATCTCGTTTCCTTTTGTCTGTTACAAACAAATGCACAAAGACATAATACCTTGTCCACCCTGTGGTGTAGGGTATAAAAAGCTGTAAGTCCGGCCAGGCCGAGCGTTGAATACCCTTCATCATTTGGAACGAATTTGGCAATTCTCAGAAACAATAAAATCCGTTAAAAATTCTGTTAAAATCTTAAAAATACCGAATGTAGCTCTTAAAGTAGGATCTTTTGTCATAAGCCATTAAAATATTCAAATGCGAACTTAAAAAAATCGGTGAATAATGTAGCTAAAATCATCAAAATACAGAATATCGGGTGGTACCGTTTAATGGGGTCTATTCAAAGACGTGGCCCTGCAATTCCGGTGAATAATGTAGCTAAAATCATCATAATACCGAATATCAGGTGGTACCGTTATATGGGGACATTACGAAGACGTGGACCCGCACAGACAACTTTCTGTCTTAGGCTGTAGTATCCATTTCGAACTTCAAATATTAAATTTGAAACAATTCCGGTAAATAATGTCGCTAAAATCATCAAAATACCGAATATCGGAAGGTAAAGTTATATGGGGCCCATACCAAAACGTAGACCTACATAGTTCATTTTCAATACCAAACGTCATGCAGACATAATATACATTTGAGTAAAAGTTTATCAATCTGCTTCATTTCGTTCGGAAGCTTGAGTGATTTCCACAGACGGATAGACGGACGAACATCTCTAAATCGACATATAATTTTATTGTGATCAAGAATATATATACTTCGAGGTGTTACAAACGGAGGGTAAAAAATGAGCAATTTCGAAGACTTTTTTGTGAAAAACGCAAACACTTTCCTATTACTCTTTCTGGAAAAAGGAAAAACTTGAAAAATATAAAAAAAAAACCTGGAAAGTCTGAAAAATTAGTACGATATATGGAGCTTTTATTAAAACAAATTGTCAATCTGAACAAATTGTACTAAAAAGGGTGAACACGCTAAAATAAATCATTGAAACTCTATCCCACTTCTGTGCACACATTTTGCTTTCTGCTAAACCCTTCCACATACAAAACGTATTAAAAACCTCGTATCTACACATATATTTTCGATATTCTCGTGGTTTTTGCACAATCCACACAAAGGGGATGATGATGTGCGTAAGACAATATTTAGTCAATATTTATGGCTAACGGAAATTCAGTAAAAACAATTTAGGCAATTTTTTTCATTCATTTTATTTCTTTTTTTCCTCTTTCATAATCATTGAGAGTAACTTTTTTATGATTCAATAGATATTCCCAATCGTTTGTGCTATAATTTGTTTATACAAACAATGGACGCTAACGTACAAACAAACAAACGAACGATGGCATGCGTCCGGAGCCTGTGTAAATGGGAGGACCGCAGGAAATTCTCAACGACACACACAGGCAGACAGTAAGACTGTTATGCGCTTACGCAAATCTATTGTCAAACGAAAATTGCTAATAAATTTTGTGTCATTTTTGTTTTTTTTTTTTTTCGAACTAATGCCGACAATGTTCTGTTCACTACGCGTGTCCTTAATATCCTGTGACAAATTGTTTATGTTGCATAAAAATATAACATTTGTGATGCTTTGGGAAACGAGACAAAAAAATGGTCTAAAAAAAAAGAGATCGATCTGGGGCACTACGTTCACACAAAGAAAAAGACTTCATAAATATTTATTAAAGGAAATAATGGCAAATAAATGCTTTCATTGCCAATTGGGGGGAAGGGGGTCTTTTTTAAAAGAATCGGCAAGAAATAGCCAATTAAGATTCGTTATTGTTAATAAAGGACATTATTAAAACATAAAAAAAAACTTTTTTCATTAAACTTGGAAGATATTTTATTGTGAGATTTTTTTTTTTTGAATAAGAGAATGAAAGCTTCAGGCAATGCCAATTTTTGCGAATTATATCAATAAAATAGACATAGGTTAACAATAGCAGTCAATCTATATTAATAATAGAATATAGTAATTGACTGACTCACTTAACGATTCATCAACGCCCAGACGAAACGGCTGAAGTTGGAATCTTGAAATGGTGGATCACTCTTGGTCCGAAGGTACCAGAAAAGGCAGGATTTTTGGTAATTCGTACTAGAACGGCACAAAAAGTACCGAAAGGTACTAAGTACGGTACACTTTATATTAGACGAATAATTAGAGGTAGAATTAAATTTGGTATGTTTGAGGGTCACTTGTAGAGTGTATGATGGATGTACTAAAGAGGTTTTGGAAATTCGCACTACAAGTGTATGGAAAGTACCAAAACTTACCACATTTGGCACCATTTCATATCATGCGAACTTTAGGGCTAAAAATTTAAATTTGGAATTCGAATCAAGATTGAGGAGTTGAGTCGATGTAAGGATGTAGTTTCTTTAAGTGTGCGTATACACGAGTAATACGAAAAGTGCTAATAGGTACTAAAGTTGGTACCATTTGAATTTGGAGGAACGGATGGAGCTGGAATCCTGGCGGAGTATAGGATTGGGGATTAAGGAATTTTTGGAAATTAATACTTATGTATACTTCCTGGTACTAAATTTGGTAGAGTTTGTTTTTGAGCAAGCCGATAGGGGTGAAATGCTGAAATTTGAAATGGGAATTACAGTAGGAGTGTAGGATTGTGGTTTGTATTAAGCTTTAGAAATTCGTACTTATGTGTACCATAAGGTGCTAAATTTTTTACACTTTCGATTTCGGCCTGGCCGAACTTTTAATACCCTCCACCATTTGGAAACGAATTAGGAAATTTTCAAAAAATAAAATCCTTAAAAAATTCTGTTAAAATTTTAAAAATCCCGAATATTGCCGTTATATTGGGGTCTATACGACGCGGATGTACAGAGGCATTGTTTGTAATAAGCCATTACCATATTCAAATTCGAAACTTGAAATAAACGGTGAATAATGTAGCTAAAATCATCAAAATATCGTATATAGGGAGGTACCGTTATATCGGAGCTGTGTGAAGACCTGGACCAGCATAGACAATTTTCTGTCACAGGCTGTAACATCTATTACGAACTTCAACTACGACATCTCAAACAATTTCGGTGGGTATTGTACCTAAAATCGTCAAAATACCGAATATAGGTAGGTACTGATATATGGGGCCTATACGAAGACCTGGACCTGCATAGATAATTTTCTGTCACAGACTGTGGTTCCCATAATGTCGCTAAAATCATCAAAATATCGAATGTAGGGAGGTGCCGTTATATGGCGGCTATACGAAGACGTGGACCTGCACAAACAATTTCCTATCATAGGCTGTAGTATCCATTCGATCTTCAAATACCAAATTTGAAACAATTCCGGTGAATAACGTCGCTAAAATCATCAAAATATCGAATATAGGGAGGTGCCATTACATGGGGGCTATATGAAAACGTGGACCTACATGGTCCATTTACGAACTTATCCTGCCTACTGGAAAAATAAACATGTGTGCAAAATTTTAGCCTTCTATCTCAATTCATTCGAAAGACAGCGTGATTACAACAGACAGACGGACAGACAGACGAACATCGCTAAATCGACTTAGAATTTTACGCTGATCAAGAATATATATACTTTGTTGAGTCTGACATGAGTATTTAGAGGAGTTACAAACAGAATTACAAAGTTAATATACCCTCCATAGTATGATGGAGGGTATAAAATAAAGTATGGGAGCTTTGAACAACTCTATTTTAGTGAAAACTCACTTATTCACTCACATATATTCAAAATTCCGAGGTAGGTATTCGTATCCTGATTCCGTAGGTAGGTATTCATTCGTACCCTGATTCCTTTTAAACTTTGGAAGCCCCCTTATGTTCAATCCATTTTGGACGATTTACATTTAAAACTATGTTATAGAGCATTGCCCAGATATAAGCTTAGGGTTTGGGCCAGAGACATTTGCCCAATATTTACGCCCTCCTTCGTGCTGTTAGTTGTTGTGGTCCATTTAACAGCTAAATATAATCCAATGGTCATCCAAAATGCAAAATTTTTTCCTGTCCTTAACTTTCTTCTTATGCAAAACTTCATGTCGATTGGTTTCAATTGTGTGATGAGGAAAATTTGTAGGTATGATATGCTTGTCTACGACATTTGATTATATTCGTCAACGAAATCAGCATAAAAAACCAGAAGTTTGTCTTTGGTGTATTTTGGATTTCGCAGGTTCATTCAACCTGCTGTTCTAAACTCTATTTCGTGTCCCTTAGTTTCAATTTGTGACCTTTATAACTGCTGCAAAATCCGGAACATTTTTAGTTGTTGGTCCATTTAAACTCCTAAATATATTGCAGACATGTTTAAAAAGCAATGGGTCTAGCCCTTCTTAGCCTAACCCTACCCTTATGAGTATTTTCGTGAAGATCGGACGATATTTGCAACCTGTATATAATATCCGCAACCTGTGTTGTAAGGTTAAAATATATTACAAAGTCAAAGTTAAGTCAAATTGAAACAAATCGTATGCGATAAAAAAATATGAAAAAAACAAGTAAGCAAAGGCTACAGTCGAGCGGGGCCGACCGTTGAATACCCTACAACACTATAATAAACCATACAGTTTATATAGGCGAGATACTCGAAAGAATTCCACAAGATATTGTGACAAATAATTAAAGAAAACCATCAGGTTTCGTTCTCAAATTTTCGAATAATAGCAACTTTAACTAATTTCCTCATTTCCAATTCATTGGTAGATGTTGCACGTAAATGGTCTTCCTAGATCTGGAACCAATATTTCCCAAAGACCTATAACCTCTCAGAAGTGGCAAAAGATTAACATTATTTATTGGTTTTTGACTGAAACGCATCTATATGAGATACAGACATTTGACTATATTCTTCCACGAAATCAGCGTTAACAAAATAGTCAGAAGTGTGTCTTTCCTGTATTTGTGAATTCTCCAAAAAGTCACTGGAATGGACATTTTCGTATTTTGTCTACAAAAGCTGGCAAACTCCTTCACACATTGAATATTTTTGGATGGCCATCCGAAACTGCTTGGTTTTTGCAATGTGCGGTAACCCCCATTTAAATGTGCGTGAGGATCGGGCGACAATTTTGCAGTTTTTTGGTCCATTTCAACCCCTAAATATATGGCGATCATCTCCAAAAAGAGTAGGCTTCTATTCTGACCCTCATATTATCCCCATGCAAAATTTCGTAAGGATCGGGCCATAAATGCGATCTGTATATGATATCCTAACTACTTAGTTTTGTTAGCTGTAGAAATATTACCAAATGTTTAATTCAAAATGAAAATATGCCAAAATATGACAAAATTGAAAAAATATGAGAAAATTTTACAAAATCAATATTTTCATCTTTAGAGAGATATTTTTATGCGATTTTTTAGACGTTTGTTCTTTCCTGCCAAGAGGCCATTCTGAATTAATGAGAACTGTCGAAATCAGTTCAGCCGTTCTCGACATATAAGAGATCTTTCAAGCATATCCTCTTTGATAGACATATATATCGCACATATTTTGCTATATATCCGATTTGTTGGATCTTAACATCAATGTAAAGATCAGACGTAACCTTGTCATGGCTTTGTGATTTCGCCGGGATTTAAAATGTTAGCGGTTTAATGAAAAATTTTGAATTTTTTCAACAAAAAAGGTGTGGTCTATTTTAGCCGCTAAATATTATCCGATGACCACCCAAATTGGTAGGCTTCTTCCCCGCCCTAAACTCTAGCTACATGCGAAATTCCGCGTCGATTGATCTATAATTGCGACCTGTATAGCTACTGCAAAATCCGACATTTTTTCAGTATTTGGTCCATTTCAACCCCTAAACATTTGGCGATCATCTCCAAAAGCAATAGGGTTCTATTCTGGTCCAAGCCCCACGTACATTCTAAATTTCGTGAAGATCGGGCCATAATTGCGACCTGTAGAGTGATTACAAATTAACATGGACAGACGGACAGACGGACAGACGGACGGACGGACATACATAGCTAGATCGACTCAGCTCGGCGAGCTAGGAAGATCCATATATACTTTCCTATGTGGGAAACCAATATTTCGTTGTGTTACATAATTTTTGGCCCAATCAAACTTATAATACCCCCAACACATAGTGTTGTAGGGTATAATAAAAACATATCACAAAATACTACAACATTATTATTGGCATCTTTTTATGCGATTTTTTTAGACTCAATTTTTTATGCCAAGAGGGCATTGAAAATTGACAAAATTTGTCAAAATCGGTCTAACCATTCTCGAGATATAAGCATTCTAGCTAACATCCCTTTCCTTTGTATATACATATTGTTTATATTTCGCTATATATATCCGATATATTTACTATCGGCATCTACGTAACGGTCGGAATTGACCTGTTCGTCTGTTTGTGATTTCGCTGGGATTAAAATATTCGCGGTTTAATGGAAAATTTGACTTTTATTTAAATTAACACAAATGTTATGATATATTTACCCACTAAATATTACCCGATGACCATCAAAATTGGAAGGCTTCTGCCCAACCCAGTTTCAGTTTTTCAGTTTTTGGTCCATTTCAACCTCTTTTTATTATGCGATCATCTCCAAGAGCAATAGGCTTATATTCTGGCCCTAGCCCAACCTCCATTCTAAATTTCTTGAAGATCGGGTGCTAATTGCGACCTGTAGAGTGATTACAAATTAACATGGACAGACGGACGGACGGACATACATAGCTAGATCGACTCAGCTCGGCGAGATAGGAAGATCCATATATACTTTCCTATGTGGAAAACCAATTTTTCGAGGTGTTTCATAATTTTTGGCCCAATCAAACTTATAATACCCCCAATACACAGTGGTGTAGGGTATAAAAATGTAAAAATTATGGCGTTTGACTCAGTTTTTTTTCTCACCCTATATATTTTATCCAACTTGAAATTAGTTTTACTCCATTTTGAGTTATGGACTTTATGCAAGGTCTTCAATCTATAAGAATTTAATAGGAGAACCTTTAGAAGTATGCTTTATGTAGACATTCTTTAATAATTACTATAGGGTCATAAACATCAAATCAACATCAAATGTTAGGTGGTAGAATGATAGATTTATATAAATCTAAACCTCGGCTGAAAGAATCTAATGATAGATTTCATCATAAATGGACACAGAAATGCGGCATGTAATATGAGGACAAGAATACTGGGTCACAGATACGAAGTCCTAAAATTCTTTTAAATGTCCAAAATGATTCCTTAAAATATTTCACATCGGCGCTACCCACGAAACCCCTTTGCAAAAACTTCGCAAGCCCTTAGCTTCCTAATGAATGTGAATTTAAATATTCTTTCTACTTTTTTATTAGCATACGCATAGAACGAAGTCAACCCCGACAACATAAATAGAATTATTGTGGAAACCATAAAAATTATGTAAATAACCATAAATCAATAGTGAATAGAACAGCCAACAAGAGATGGGGAAGAGAAGTCCAATCAAAGCATAACCCATAATTTTCGCCTAATATACTTTTAAGTGGCCATCCAACCCCATACTCATCCGAATCAACACCCATCGAAATGAACAGCAACATCATCGACGTCGTCATCATCATCGTCGTAAACCCAAGCAACAGTATTAATTCAACAACCAACCAAAAACACATCCGAAGCTTCAGCATGAAATCCTTTTTTCACAGTTTAGCTTCCTTCCGCACGCAACGTCATCAACGATATACAAGTCAACCCTCCGGCAGATACTTGAAAATCTCATGTATGAGAGTTATTGAGTTATACCAAATCTACCCCCTTTTGAGTGTGTTGTTGTATTTGTTCTTCTTTGTTATCCTGAATTGTTCTTTTTTAGCCGGATTCTTTCCCCCCTTAAGTACTTTGGCTTTGTGATGTTTTATTTGTTTCAATTTTTTGTTTTTGTTTCTGCTTTTTTTGGGTTCTGGCTTCAGTATCGTGACTATAGGAAATCCTTTCTTATGGATTTTCGCATGGATTTTAAGGTTAAACGTCTATTTCTCATGTTTCCCACACACATACACACTCAACCAGACACGCATGTGTGACATACTTACAGATTCAGGAGACCTTTCTTGCATTGTTTTCTTGTTACAGAAATGTCCTGATTTTTACGTCAAAATGTGTTAGCAATTGTATCGAGAAGTGTTTCCTTTTTCTTTTGTTGCTTTGTATCGAGGCCATTGATCAATTATGTAATGCATTAGGGATTTCGTAAAAAAGAAGTGTTTCAAAAAGTTATTTTTTTATCACAAAAGAAATCATAATCTTAAAATGGTTTATAAATGCTGAAATATGCCATTATATTAGCTATTTTTTTTTATAAAGTCTTAAAGAAATTTAGATTTTTTCTTGGTCACACCTGGCATGTAAGAGGTACAGATTTGGTAGGACGTAGGCCGTTTCTTGTAAAATAAATGTGCAACATGTGAATATTTGCTGTAGCTAGGTAGAGTAAAATCTCTTAAATGCTGCCAATCCAATCAAAAAGGACAATAGCCGGCAGAGCCCAGTAGAGGGATAAGAGTATTTGTGTTTTAACCTTAAGGGGAAGTAATTTACAAGACTTTTCAAAATATGTTGAATGTGGTAGAACATAAGTTATCCCGAACTCAATAAAAATGTTATTTTTATGGGAAGGGCCTGCAAATGGAATTTCTGCATTGCATATAAATCTCCAATATTAACAGTAAGAAAAAGTCAAAAGTCGGGCAGGGCCGACTATATGATATCCTACACCACTATGCATATTTAGCAGAGCTCCCGTAACAAAAAAATTATTTGAAGTAGATCATACCACCAAATCAACGTTTGACTTTAGAGCAGTTATAGTTTTGTTTCAGATGGAACTCCCATAACCTATCCAGTTCTGATCAATAATTTTGACGGAGACATTTAAGTCTTTTATACCAAATAATATTTCTATGGAGTGCATGATATGACTTCGAAAAAGATTATATTAAACAAGTAAAAAAGTTGTAAGTTCGGCCAGGCCGAAATTCGAATACCCTCTACTACTTGAAACGAATTTGACAATTTTCAAAAAAAAATATAAAACCCTTTAAAAATTCTGTTAAAATTATAGAAATACCGAATGTAGCCGAATATTAGGGTCTATACGACGACGTGGACCTACATAGTCAACTTTTGTCACAAGCTATTACAATATTCAAATGCGAAACTTCAAAAACTGTTTATAATGTAGCTAATACCATCAAAATACCGAATATAGGGAAGAACTATTTTATGGGGGCTATACCAAAACGTGGACCTGGACAGAGTTGGGTCATAGGGAAATGGATACTACCATTTCAAAACTTCAACTCCCAAATTTCCGTAGAATAATGTCGCTAAAATCATCAAAATACCGAATATCGGGTGGTACCCTTATATGGGGGCTATACGAAGTCGTTTACCGCGCACAGACAATTTTCTGTCATAGGCTGTAGTATCCATTACAAAATTCAAATACCAAATTTGAAACCATTCCGGTAAATAATGTCGCTTAAATCATCAAAATACCGAATATCGGGTGGTACCGTTATATGGGGGCTATACGAAGACGTGGACTTACATGGCCCATTTTCTGTTTTATGCTGTAGTATCTATTACGAACTTCAAATGTCAAATTTGAAACAATTCCGGAAAATAATGTCGCTAAAATCATCAAAATACCGCATTTCGGGAGGTACCGTTGTATGGGGGCTATACGAAGACGTGGTCCCATTTTCTGTTTTATACTGTAGTATCTATTAGGAACTTCAAATGCCAAATTTGAAAAAATTCCGGAAAATAATATCGCTAAAATCATCAAAATACCGCATATCGGGAGATACCGTTATATGGGGGCTATACGAAGACGTAGACCTACATGGCCCATTTTCAATACCAAAAGTCCTGTAGACATAATACACATTTGAGTAAAATTTTATCAACCTACTTCATTTCGTTCGGAAGCTAGAGTGATTTCACAGACAAACGGACATTGCTAAATCGACATAGAATTTTATGCTGATCAAGAATATATGTACTTCGTGGGGTTTAAAATTTATATTTCGAGGTATTACAAACGGTATGACAAACTTAATATACCCTCTATACTATGGTGGAGGGTATAAAAATATATATCGTACCCGAGTTTCACAAATGGAAACTTACGTCCCGAATTTCACTTCATTTGAGCTGATATTAGACATTATTTGCACAATAAAACTGAAATCGGATTAAGAATATATATGGGAACTATATCCAAATCTGAACCGATCTTGATAAAATTTGACAAATGTATTTATGGGCTGTTACAGATGTCTGGTATTAAATATTATTGTTTTCAAATGCATATTATGAATGTGGGGGACTTTCAAAAAAGCATATATATGGGAGCATAGTGGTAAGGATATTACATCTCTGTGCATTTGTTTGTATCCTGGAGAAGGAACCAATATAGACCTATAATTACTTTTGAGGATCTTTATAGAATCACTTTCTGAGTCGAATTATGCATGTCGGTCCGTCTGTTCGTCCATCTTGTAAACAAAATGCATGTCGCATTTAATATCCAATTGAGATGAAATTTTGCAATCAATATTTGTTTGGCCCAAGTACGAACCCTGTTGAAATTTGTGATAATCAGATCAGTTTCAGATATAGCTCCCATATTTATTTTCCACTGATTTCGGGTTAATTGTATACCAAATGGTTAATATAAATCCAACTGACCTGTATTTTGGTACATCCCACCGAGTTCAGTCTAGAAGAAGTAAATCAAATTTCGAGAAAATCGGTTCAAATATAGATATAGCTCCCATATATATTTTTCATTCGATCCATCCACAAGAATGATATTTGGTACCGGGCATCAGATACTGCCCGGAATGATGGTAAATATGTTACAAAATGTTGCAAACACATATATATATTTCGACCCAAGCATAATATGTTTGCATATATATATATATATATATATATATATATATATATATATATATATATATATATATATATATATATATATATATTTGTTTGCAAGCAGCCCCAAATATATACATACTTGGATCCAAATATATTTCGAACGTGTATTTTTCTGCGTGTAGCCACCAGAAGTAGAAACCTTAGCCGTAATACCAAATTTGGAATAATTCCTTTAAAATAATTTAAAATACCGAATATCTGGAGGTACCGTTTTCTCATTATACCCTCCACCTTGGAAAGGAGGGTATATTAACTTTGTCATTCCGTTTGTAACATGTCTAAATATTCGTCGTAGACCCCATAATGTATATATATTAATAATCAGCATAAAATTCTAAGTCGATTTAACGATGTCCGTCTGTCTGTCTGGTGAAATCACGATACAGGCCAAATTGTTTGACGTAGAGTGCCAAAATTTAGCAGAATAATTTGTATTGTGTCTAGGATGGTTGGTATTGAAAATGACATATATCGGTCCTCGTTTTGGTATAGTCCCCATATAACGGTACCTCCCGATATTCGGTATTTTGATGATTTTTGCCGCATTTTTTCATGGATTTGTCTAAAAATTGGTATTTGTTGGTCATAGTGGGCTCTAACTGCGGTGGCGAAATATTGCAGGTCCACGTTTTGGTATAGCCCCCATATAACGGTACCTCCCGATATTGTTTATTTTGATGATTTTTGCCGCATTTTTTCATGGGTTTGTCTTCAAATTAGTATTTGCTGGCCATAGCGGATTCTAGCTGCGGTGGCGAAACATTGCATGTATAGGTCCATGTTAACGGTACCTCCCGATATTCGGTATTTTGATGATTTTTGCCACATTTTCCCAGGAATATGTCTAAAAATTGGTATTTGTGGGTCATAATTGGTTTTAATGTTTCCGTTGCCCTAAGATGGAGGGTATTAAAAGTTCGGCCCGTCCGAACTTAATATTTTTCTACTTGTTTTCAATTCAAAACATTCTAGGGACAATGTATTGTGCCAAATCTCATGGGTCTGCATCAAAAATGTTGGGTTTAATTAAATTTAAATTTAATGCACCTTCCTTTCCAAAGAAAATATGTTTTTATTCGACCAATTTTGCGAAAAAAAAATAGGCTGTAAGAATTTATAAAATTCAATTTGACTCCAAAGCTCCAAAAATGACTGTTCATAGTACATATCGATATTGTGAAAACAATGGTATTCCAAAATTGTAGCCTCATAAATAAATAAAATAGTTATTCGTTGCTTTAATTTGTTCTCCTAATCGAAAGATCAGTTTTGGAATTTTTATGTGAAGTCTTGGTATACAACGATCGTATTCGGCGTCCGCAAGAAGTGGACATTTTTCATGGTGTTGTTGGGGCATCTTCTTAATTTTATAAATGACTTTAAAATCGTTTTAAACGTTCACCTATCGGCACACATTCACCCAATACGAACGATTTCAAAATGAATTTATATCGTTTTTGGTTTGGCTTTCATTGACGTCGCTGTTGTGTGGTTGTTGTTGTTGCTTTAAATTGGGTTGAAATTTTGAATGGGATGAAAGAGGCTCTTAAGTGAAATCACGTATTTAATGGGTCTTGGAAAAAAATGAGGTGTGTGTATATATTATGGCTTCATCTTCCCCCTCCAAAAACAAAGGCACCTTCTCTCCCTTTGGGGGTTAGTTAGGTGAGTGAGAGATCGCGCCTAAAAGAAGATGACGCCCGAAGTTCAACTTTAGGTAAGTATTTTTATTAAGTATCCAAAAGATAACGAATTTAAATGCTATTCTTAACACATTTAAAGCGTGAAAACATTTATTACCACGTTTTGTGTGTGAGTGTCAGTGTGTCCGTGTGTATGTATATGTGTGTGTGGGTTTTTGAATTTTTACCAAGTTTTCATTGAAATGTGAGTGTGAAATATTCGCTTATGTCTGCCTCCGATATGATAAAGTTGACATATGTTTAAACATACTTAGTAGGAAGGTATCCATTCGAATTGTCTCTCTGTCTGTCTGTCCGTCCGTCTGTATGTATGTACGTATGTATGTAGGCATGCATGTGCGTATATTTTTGTATATTTTGATGTTTTCTTAATGGCTTTATTTAAATTTCTTTTTATTGTTATTGTTTGCTAAAAGGTCTACTTTTATAAATTGATTTTCGTTAATGAAACAAATTTATTATAAACGGTTTTTGAGTTTGGAAATGACAAAAAAAAAAGGTAACGAAATATAACACACACACATTTTAAATTCGAATTCAAATTCATGAATTTGTATTAGATTTGTTTAATATAAATATTTGTTAGCTAGAATTGCTTTTCTAATCAATAATAAATGGATACATTAAAGCTTGAAATTTCGATAATAAATTAGAATTAGTTTTGCCGATCAGAAATACATTTTTGATGAAAAATGAATAACAAAATGCTTTGGTATTCAAATAAAACAATTTTTTTTTGTTGATGGGGGAATAAACTAAAATAATATAATAATTCTAGCAATGAGAAGAACGAGTTCTGGGTGAGATGGGGTCCGATGTAAATCATATTAACACTAGCTTAAACCGGTGCGCTTCTATATGCATTCAAAATTTTATATATGAATATTTTAAGCATCAATTACATAAAATCGACCGAAAACTTATTTAGGATCTTGGATGTAAATCTGAACCCATTTCGACATTATTTGACGAATTTATTTGTAGACCAATAAGCGAAATAGGTCGAAAATATACAAGGTGAGATAAAAACTGCAACAAAGTCAAGAGCCATAATTTTTACAATTTTTTATACCCTCCACATACTTTGGAGGGTATATTAAGTTCGTCATTCCGTTTGTAACTCATCGAAATAATCATTTTAGACCCAACAAAGTATATATATTCTTGATCAGCGTAAAAGACGATTTAGCCCTGCCCGTCCGTATGTCCGTCTGTTGTAATCACGCTACAGTCTAAACGAATTAAGATAGTAAGCTAAAATTTTGCACAGATCTATCTTTTGTCTGCAGGCAGGTCAAGTTCGTATAGCCCCCATATAACTGTACCCCCCTATATTCGGTATTTCGATGATGTCAGCCACATTTTTCAGTGAAATTGTCTGAAATTCCACACAAGGAGTCCCAAGTGGGTACTTTATACCTCGGAAGAGAATTATCTATATATATCCACGATATCGTATAGCCCCCATATAACGGTACCCCGCTATATTCGTGATTTTGATGATTTTAGACACATCTTTCAATGTAATTGTCCTGAAATTCTACACAAGAAGTTTTTGTGAGTACTTTAACCCCTGAAAGAGAGTTGTCCATGTAGGTCCACGATATCGTATATCCCCCATATACCGGTACCCCCCGATATTCGATATTTTGATAATATCAGCCACATTTTGCAATGGAATTGTATGAAATTCCACACAAGGAGTCCCTAGTGGGTACTTTATACCTCGGAAGAGAATTACCTATATAGGTCTACGATATCGTTAACCCCCATATATGTCCCACCGATATTCAGTATTTTGATGATTTTAGATACATATTTCAACGGAATTGTCTGAAAGGAAATTGTCTATATAGGTCCACAATATCCTATATCACCCCCCCCCCCCCCCCTATATAGGCACCTTCCGATATTAAATATTTTAAAGATTTTAACAGAATTATTAATGGATTTTATATTTTGAAAATTTTCTAATTCGTTCCAAATGGTGGAGGATACTTACTGCTTTTTTACGCGTGCTGAGTGGAATGTCCAAGGTTTGTGGCCAAAAAGTATGCGTGCCCAAGGCTTTAATACCCCTTCCAGAATATTTTCGCGATAATATTCGGCATTTATTCTGATGCTTGCGGTCGATCAATACGAGTGGAGAGCGACCATCGGTTTTATGGCGGCACACACCAGCACCATGGCCGGCGCTTGGTTCCTCTTCTATTGAGCTTACCATCTCGTCACTTGGCAAAAACTTCTGGGGAGAATATCCCAGACAAGAAACATGGGAACTGATGAGGATTGGTGGCTCTTTCCGAGATCTAGGTATTCCCTGCCTTACCCCATGGTAACATATATATGTTTTCTGCAAAATATGTTTGGAGAAATATGTTAGATAGGCAATTTTCCCTCCGTGTAAATATAGTCTGATCAGTTAGTCCACGTTTAAATATACCACCCATATGGCGGTACCTTCTGATATCGTTATTTCGACGATTTATCCTTTTATGTAAGGTAATTGTCTATAACTTTGTACTTGTTGTTCATAATGGTTTCTAGCTCCGGTGGCAAATCATTGTATTATAAGTCCATGTTTTCCTATACAGCCAATAAAACAGTAACTTCCGATATTCGGTATTTTGTACATATCGTTGTCTATATAGGTCCACGGTGACTGCAGATATTCGGCATTTTTACGATTTAGGCCACATTTTTCTATTTGTAGTCCATAATGCCTACGCAGGTAAAAGTCGTCATATAGACCCCAATATAACGGCACCTGCCTATATTCGGTATTTTGATGATTTTAGCGACATTATTTACCGGAATTGTTTAAAATTTAGTACTTAAAGTCCGTAATGGACAATACAGCCTCTGACAGAAAATGTTCTGTTCATATAATGGTACCCCCTTATATTCGGTATTTCGGTGATTTTAGCGACATTATCCTCCGGATTTGCTTCAAATTTGGTATTTGAAGATCGTAATGTATAATACAGTTTAAGATAAAAAATTTCCTGTGCAGGTCCACGTCTTCCTATACCCACCATATAATGGCAACTCCAGTTATTCGGTACTTTGATGATTTTAGCGACCTTATTCACCGAATTGTTTCAAATTTGGTATTTGAAGATCGTAATGGATACTACCGAATATGACAAAAAAATTGTCTCTGCAGGTCCACGTTTTGGTATAGCCCCCATATAACGTCACCTCCCGATATTCGGTATTTGTTGATTTTAGCGACTTTATTCACCGGAATTCTTTCAAATTTAGTATTTGAGGTTCTTAATGGATACTACAGAATATGACAGAAAATTGTCTGTGGAGGTCCACGTTTTGGGTTAGCCCCCTACATTCGGTATTTTGATGATTTTAGCTACATTATTCTCCGAATTTTTCTTTTAAGTTTCGCATTTGAATTTTGTAATGTCTTATGACAGAAGTTGCTTATGCATTCCAAATGGTGGACGGTATTCACAGTTCTTCCCGGCCGAAATTACAGTTTTTTTCTTGTTTGTGTTGCACAGTGTTATTAGCGAAGCAACGATACTCTAATTTCGGCAAGTGTATAATTGTAGGAATTTGTATATATTATTGCTTTGGAAGCAGTTTATCTCGAAACACTTAGGTTAAGTTAGGTTAGGTTGAAAAGAGGGGCGAAGCAATTCGCCGCATGCCCTGTTGGGCATACACTTAAGCCAGTATAGGCCTTTTGTGCGCTCTAGACTAAATACTTATTCGAAATACTTACTACTGACTATTTTTGCCTGTTACGAGCTATACAGTTTACTAAACCGTCATCCACCAAAGATGAGCCTCAGTGCAAGGTAATAATGAGTTTTAACCCTAGATTTTAGACATCCTTAGCTAAGGGATCTGAACACCATTTACGATTTTCTTTTTTAATAAATCTTTTCACTCGTTTTTTTTTTTTCTGGCGAAGTTTGTTTAACTCACATTTCAATATTAATCCCAAGCCTTTAGCTATAATTATACCCCAATAATCCTGCTAATTATCTTTTAAAAATTAATTAAAACAGTCTCATAAAATGTAAGATTTAGGTATCATTCTGGAAAATAATATGTCAACACAATGTCATCGATTTTTTTTTTTTTTTTTTTTTTGCCTTCTTGTCACAATAATTTTCGATATTTATGTATTTTATTAAACCAAAAATACGTGTTGATGTTAATTCGGGTTTTTAACACCTTACGTTTTTATCCAAATATAGTCTATCCTATATGAAATATGGACACATAAAATCATTGGTAATGTTATTGCAGTTCCTTTTGAATTAATTCCAGTTTTACCGAAAGTGGAACGAAATTCGAATAAAAACCAATAACATGCCATGACACCATAAGTGTCAGTTCAAAACAATCGACTAATTAAGTTACACGTTTTTAAACGATCCGAAGTGTTTTGAATTGATATTTAAGCAGGGGAATTTGCCAAGAAATAATCACAATGAGCGGCAAAATAAGAGAAATCGATGGTTACTATCTGAAGATTGGGTGGGGAGGTATTCAGAATTGCAAATAACCCAAACCCTTTAACTCTTTAATCCGCAAAATAAAATAAACAAAGAAATCATTTCTCCAGAAGCAAGTTTCCGTTAAATACTGCAGTGCTTAATTGAGCTGCAAAAATTTCTTGCCGTCATTGTTGTGGCCCCGTCAAAAGCAATATCTTTTCATTGTTAATTAACAAGCTTAACACTGCATCTGACAGTTTCAGGTATTTGCAGCAATGAAAACAATGACACATGAATTGTTTATTAATTAATTTATGACTGATACGTATTTACAAATCCATTTAATTGTCTTTATTATATACAGATTGGTGTCAGCTTTTGATGCAATTATGCAAAGTGCTTGCCACAAGATAAGCAAAGGAACTGAGATTGCTAGAAATATTTATCAGCACACTTTCATGACGAAATGTGTTGGTTTTAAATAAATTGCTTGTCTTATGAAATCAATTCAAATATGGGTTTCAATCAAAACTAATTTTGATGGTAATTTTCCCCGCCATAGTTCCCGAAAGTTCTCGAGAGACTCGACGACAACAGGTCCCTTAAACGATCGGCAAACTTTGGTAGAAAGTTTCTGCAAATTCCACTTAAACGGAGAAGGAAAATTAAAATAAACATAAAGTGTTGAGATTGGAAAAGAATCACCCTAACATCATAATATACAGGGTGAAATAAAAAACTGCAACAAAGTCAAACGCCATAATTTTTACACTTTTTTTTAAATGTCGGAAATAACATCAAATCGGAAATAACATCTGTCCACGTTTTGGTATAGTCCCCATATAACAGTAGCTCCCGATTTTCGGTATTTTGATGATTTTTGTCACATTTTTTTAAGGATTTGTCTTAAAATTGGTATTTGTTGGTCATAATGGGTTCCAGCTGCGGTGGAGAAACATTGTTTGTATAAGTCCACGTTTTGGTATAGCTCCCATATAACGGTACCTCCAGATATTCGGTATTTTGATGATTTTTGCCACATTTTTTCACGAATTTATCTGAAAATTGGTATTTGTAGGTCATAATATGTCCTATTTCGTGTGGTAAAATATTGTAAGGAAGAGCTCACAATTTGGTGTAGCCCCCATATAACGATACCTCCCGATTTTTGGTATTTTGATGATTTTTGTCACACTTTTCCACGATTATGTCTAAAAATTGGTATTTGTGGGGCATAATGGGTTCTAATGTTACCTTTACGCTAAGGTGGAGGGAATTATAAGTTCGGCCGGGATTGGAATCCCGAGATTTTGGTGGCGATTGCGCGCGATGAAACGAGGAACCTCATTTTGTAACCATTCTCGCTGTGCTGAGTCCTGTTGGAATGTCCAACGTCTGCGGCTAAAATGTTTTCGTGCCCAACGCTTTAAAACACACTTCAGAATATTTCGCTATTATATTCGGAATTTATTCTGATGCCACGGTCGATTAATACGAGCGGAGAGCGACCATCGGCTGTTATGGCGGCCCACACCATCACCATGGCTGGCGCTTGAGTTCTGGAGCCAACCGAAGGTGCACATTTTCAGCTGACCTCTCTGGCATGTAAACACGATTAGTTTGTTTGTTTACAAACTGCTGGACAACAAATGTTTTCTCATCGGACAAAACCAAATTCGGTGGTTCATCACTTTCTGCCAAGCGGAGCAACTCTTTAGCTCTTTTGAGTCCATTGCGATATGTTCAGCTTACGAGCCTCTTTTGGTTTCCGATCAAATCGCTTCTTTACTTTCGAACCATTTCTGCTGACTTTGCTGGTTTGTTTCGTTTACTTCCATGACGTCGGGCTACGCTACCAGTATCACGGTAGAGTCACAAAAGATTTATTCACATTTAAATGCTGGAGTGCTCCGACGATAGCCACTTCTGGTTTTCCACCCAAATATAAATTCCATTACGAATAACTTTTTTTTTCTGGAAAATCCTCACCAAAATACTTTTGTACGCTTGTAAACAACCGATCTCGATAATAGTTGACAGAAGTATGTTTAAACATATATATGGGAGCTATTGCTATATCTAAACCGAGTTTAATCAAATTTAATGCACTTGCTTCTAAACTGAATTCGGTGGGATATGCCAATATGCAGGTCATTTGGACTTATATTTGGCATTTGGTGCACAATTAACCCGAAAACGGTTAAAGATATGTATGGTAGCTATATCTAAATTTTAACCGATTCTCTCCAATTTCAATAGGTCTCGTCTTTGGGTCAAACAACTATTGTTTGGAAAATTTTATCTCAATCGGATGATAAATGCGAACTGCATTTCGTTCACAAAAATACATGGACAGATGGACTGACATGCATAAATCGACTCAGAAAGTGATTCTATGAATATCCTCAAAAGTAACTATGGATCTATCTCGCTTCCTTTTCCATGTTACAAACAAATGCACAAAGACATAATAACCTGACCACCTTGTGGTGGAGGGTACAATAATGGCATATGTGAAATTCGTAGAGAACCGAATGCTTATTTCGCATTTTATGATCGTTTTGGTTATTCAAAATTTTGACCATTTGTGGGGTAGGTACCAGAAGAAATGGTCCGATCTTATGTTGATGGAAATATCGAAATGTACCAAGTCTGAATAGAATCGGATGTCAATTTCGCGTATTTTAAGCTTAATGGTTATTAAAAGTGTTCAGCCTTTGTGGGAGAGGTACAAGAAGCAGTGGACCGATATATCCCATGTGAGAAATATAAAAAGAATCTGATGCTTATTTCAGATTTTATAAACGTTTGGTTATAGAATACTTTGACCCTTGTGGGGAAGGTATCAGAAGGAGTGGACAGAAATATTCCATCTTAACACCAGATCTTAGGTTTATAAAAATATTGTGGGGAGGCACTTGATGGAGTGGATCGATATTATCTATTTTTGTACCTGACCTAAAACTGACGCAGATATTAGGATTTGTAATATTGGAACAAAGTCGAATTATTTATTTTTTTTTTTTTGAAAATTTTGACCGTTTGTGGATGATGTACCAGAAGGAGTGGACGATATATTCCATCTTGGCACCAGACCTTGGGTTAATAAAATTATTGGGATGTGTAAAATTTGAAGACAATCGGACTCTTACAACACATTTTATATGAGTTGTAATAATTCAAAATTTTAACCCTTTGTGGGAGATGAACTTGATGGAGTGGACCGATATTTTTTCGCACCTGACCTATCATTGATGAAAATATTAGGATTCGCAAAGTTGGAGAAAATTCGGATTATCCTTTCTCTTTCTGTGCAAAAAAATTATTCTCTTTGACAATTTTGACATTTTGTGTGGGAGGTACCAGATAGTGCCCATCTCCGAACTCGATCTAAGTTTGACCATTATATTGCGATGTACCAACTTTGGATCAAATCGGATACTTCCTTCTAGAGTTATCGTGCGTACCAACCAGACAGACGGACGGACGAACATCGCTAGATCGAATCCAAATGTCCTGAAACGGATTTGGTCCAAAGAGACCTATAGGGGAGGTACTTGGAGTGGACCGATAGTGTCCATTTTCACACCTGACCTAGCACTGATGCAAATATTAGGATTTGCAAAGTTGGAGCAAAATCGAATTATCCTTTCTATTTTTGTTCATTGAAATATTTTCTTTAAAAAGGTCGACATTATGTGTGGGAGGAGTGGACCTATATTACCCATCTCCGAACTCGATCTAAGTTTGACAATAGTATTACGATGTACCAAGTTTGGGTTAAACACTTCCTTCGAGAGCTATCGGACGCACCAGCCAAGTTTAGATCAAATACTCCCTTCGAGAATCAGCCAGCCAGACAGAGGGACGGACATCACTAGATCGACTCCAAATGTCCTGAAACGGATTTTGCCCAAGGCGACGTAGGGTCTAAAACCGTTAGTTCGATAAGGAACGTTTTGGCCGTATCAAATGATATGTACTCTCTCTAGCAATATAGCTAAGGATATAAAAAGGCGACATTTCCGGCTTTCCTGTATTTTTGTACGATCAGAATTTGTCGTTCAGTAGAATTGCATATAAACTCAAGATTTATTTTCAATTTGTGTTTATTTATTATTTATCTATCATCTAACTATAATACAATTATATACAAAATAATAATTTGAGATCCATATACACGGAAATTATACCAGAAGCCCATGACTTCCGAATATCTCAGCACCTCATCCATTTAAACGTCTCAAAACGTGTGTGAATTCTTTGGCATCTGCAGATTTGGCTTCTATCTTTTTGCCACTTGTTAACTCTCTCTCCCTGTCTGTCTCGCCTGCACAGGGAAGAGCATTGTTCTGTAATTAGAAAAAAAAGTGAATTATTCTTATTAAAAGTACCTGGTTCCAGCTCATCAAATTCTCAATCAAATGCTCACCTATTTTGCTATGGCATTGGCCTGACTGACTGACGTTCGCGTAAAAACACATTTTATGGCAGGTTGCTTCGTAAATGGTTGGCTGTTGCTCGAATGCATTTCACACTTCGATGGCGTCATCTTCATCATCCGCTTCATTATCGCTTAGAGTGGTCGCCGTAGCTGACGTTGTTGTTGCTGTGACTGATACTGTTGTTGTTTTATTATTGACGGCAATGGATGAGCAACTACTATTACTACCGGTTGTTTTATGAGATTCATGCCTTTCCGGTGGACTGCCCGGATTCAATGGTGGACTGCAGGAACGTTCAATAATTTCTACACTTTTGCGATTACTCGCCTCCGTCTCGTTGTCATCGCCACTTCGGCTGGGACTTTTATTGTGGCGTAGTTGCGAACTGTTTGTCGGTGAAGAACTGTTTGTAGAACCAAATGCCTGTGTAGCCGTGTGATAATAGCTACTAAGCGATTGCAAAGAATTGGAAGCACTAAGTTGAGACATGGGTGTCGGTGTTAGAGGCATACTAGCCAAACCATTGCTGGATAGTGGATTTATGTGACTCATAGAGGGATACATACGATACGATAGGGGCTTTTGTAAGACTGCAGCTGCTGCCGCCTGACGATAATATAAATCTATGGGGGAATTTGTACCCAGGTGATGACTTGGCGGGGTGTGAGCATAGGGCCATGCACTGAGATACGGTGAGCCACCGTAGAGTCGTTGAAAGGCAGCATAGTTTCCGGCCTCGGCCAAAAGTTCCAACCCCACTGCCGTCTGTCGTTTCCATTTGGTTCTGAAAGGATAAGGGAAAGACATTTTAAGAATTTTTTTTGCTCTGGCAAAGCTAAGCTTCCAAAATTTTAAATCTAGAGAGTATATTATTTCTGGATCAGCGTAAAATTGTAAGACGATCTAGCGATGTCCGTCTGTCTGTCTGTCCGTCTCTCTGTCTGTTGTAATCACGCTATCTTTCGAACGAATTCAGATATATGGCTACAATTTTGCATACATGCATAATTACCAGTAGGCAGGTTAAGTTCGTAAATGGATCATGTCGGTCCACGTTTCGTATAACCCCCATATAACGGTACCTCCCGATATTTATAGTATTTTCATGATTTTAGCGACATTATTTACCGGAATTTTTTAAAATTTCGTATTTGAATTTCGCAATGGGTACTGTGGGCTATGGCAAACATTTTTGTATGCAGGTCCAAGTTTTCGTATAGCCCCCATATAACGGTACCTCCCGATATTCGGTATTTTCATGATTTTAACGACATTATTTCAAATTCCGTATTTGAAGTTCGTAATGGGTACCACAGCTTATGACAAAAATTTTTGTATGCAGGTCTACGTCGTCGTATAGCCCCCATATAACGGCACCTCCCGATAGTGAGTATTTTGACGATTTCAGCAACATTATTCACCGGAATCGTTTTAAATTTCATGTCTTAATGGGTACTACAACTTATGGCAAAACAATTCGTATGCAGGTCCACCTCTTTCATATAGCTCCATATGATATCTCGATACTCCGAATTTCAATGATTTTTGCGGCATTATTCACCGTAATTGTAACAAATTTTGTATATAAAATGTGAAGTTCGTAATTGGCACTCAAGCCTATGACAAAAAATTTCGTGCAGGGCCACGTCTTCGTATAGTCCCCTTATAATGGTTTTCATTTAAGTAGTAGTTTTCGGATTTTTTTTTTTTTTTTTGGAAAATTTTCAAGTTCTTTCGAAATGGTGGAGGGTATTAAAGCTCGGCCCGGCCGAACTTAGCTGCTTTTTTAATTTTTTTTTTTTGTATATTTATTATTCCTCCCAAATTGTGGAGGGTATTAATAGCTCGACCGAACTAACCCATTTGTATAAGTTTATTTTTTCTAAATGTTGACCCATTGCTGCAGAGCTACTAAAAAGGAAATGGATATCCCATCTTCACAACAGACATAATATGAGCAGAAATATTGAGTTCTATGAAAATCGGATATTTTAAAGATGAGGTACGAACAGGAAGATTACTACAACAATAAATTTTCGCACTAAAAATAATACGAATAATACTGTGCCCGGGATTTGTAACAAATCGGATTCTGACTTTAATTTCAAAATTTGCGGGGAAGGTACATTTATAAATGACTAGCTAGCGCCGCTACTTCGTCAGCGAAAAGTCCAGCTTAAAATTGTAAAATTAACTATTTATTCAAATTTTAGGGCCATATTTAATTTTAAGTTTTTCCTTTTTCGGAAAGAATAATTTCCAATTATTCCTTTTACATCAAAAAATTTCCAAATCTTTCATTTTTAAGTTAACGGAGGAGGATATTAGCAAGACCATTGCACAATGGACTCACATCCAATTTTTCTATCCAAAACTATTTCAACTTCTCCAAATGTAAACCCTATAAACCAACAGTGGTCTATCTATCACCCAATAAAAACTTAGTAAAATTTCTACATATTTTCATCCTAGACATCAACAGTGAATACATCCTAGACACCAAAATAAGTACCACTAATTACTTTTCGAAAAAATACACCACAGCCAGATATCAACTGAGATCTCAATATCAATTAAAAAAAAAAAATTAAATTTTTTTAAACCACCTCCTTACAGACACCAACAGTGACATATTCCTCTATTCCTTCACCCATTACCAAATTTAGTGCTACTTAGTACTTTTCGTACACTTATAGCGCACATTTCCCAAAACCACCTCCATATCTTAACCACAGACACCAACATTGACATCCATATCAGATTTCGGGATTCCAGTTCTATTCCCTCATTCAATACCAAATTTCGTAACATTCAGAACTTTTCGAACCAATCTAGTACACATTTCCAAAACAATCTCTGTATCTCAGATAACAACCGTGACCTCAATATCAAATTTAAGCTCTTTAGTTCCCCAAGTACACATATCCAAAACTAGCCCCTCTCAACCACAGACGTCAACAGTGACATCAAATATCATATCATGTCAAATTTCAGTATTTCAGCTCTACTTCTTCATGCAACACTAACTGCAGTACATTTCCGTTTTTCTCGTACAATTACAGTACACATTTCCACAACCACCTATATATATTAGATCCAAATGCCAGTAGAGACCTCAGTATCAAATTTGAGGATTCCAGCCCTATCCCTTCACCCAATATCAAATTTACTTTGCGTACAAAAATAGGACGTATTTCCAAACCACCGCCAAACCTCGAACACAAATACCATCAGCAATCTCAAAATCAAATTTCAGAAATTTATCTCTACTCCTTCACCCACTAGCAAATATAGTACCATTCAGTACTTTTCGTACAATTATAGTACACATTTCCGAAACCACCTTCATATGTCCAGGTTACTCATGTACGGCGACTCTAGTTTAAAATTCCAGATTTTAGGTACTATATTCTGTACACACTACAAAATTGTACCAAATATGGTGCTATTTACAAGCACTTGTAGCACACATTTTGCAAGACCATCTCTTTGTCGCAAATCCACCATCAACAGGGGGGAAATCGCATAAAGAATATATATGTGAGGGACTTAAACACCAAATCGGATAAAATTTATATATGGGAGCTATAGCTATTTCTGAACCAACTTTCAAATTCAGGCCGTTTGGACTGATATTGGCCATTTGGAGCACAATTAAACCGAAATCGGTTGAAGATATACTATATGGGACGTATATCCAAATCTGAATCGATTTTGATAAAATTTGGCAGAGGTATTTTTGGGCTGCATCTGGTAACTGGTACCAAATACCATCGCTGCATATTCCGAATGTGAGGGACTTAAACACCAAATCGGAAGAAAATCTTATATATGGGAGCTATAGCTGAATTCAGTCCGATATGATAAAAAAATTCAGGTCATTTGGACTGATATTGGTCATTTGGTGCACAATTAACTCGAAATCGGTTGAGGATATTTATGGGAGCTATATCCAAATCTGAACCGATTTCGATAAAATTTGGCAGAGATATTTCTGGTTTGCATCTGGTAACTTGTACCAATTTGCATTGTTGTCGAATGCATATTACGCTTGTGAGGGACTTAAAACCCCAAATCGGATAAAACTTATATATGGGAGACATAGCTATATTTGAATCGATTTTCACCAAACTTGAAGTACTGGTTTATAGGATGAATTCGCTAGTAATTGCCAAGATTCAGTCCATTTGAGCTGATATTCTTGTGAAGCGCATATTACGCATGTGAAGGGCTTAAAACCCTAAATCTGAACCGGTTTTCTCCAAATTTGATGTACTTGCTTCTAGACTGAATTGGGTCGGATATACCAAAATACAGGTCATTTGGGATTATATTAGCTATTTGGTTTAACCCGAAAACGGTTGAAGATATATGGGAACTATATCTAAATCTGATCTGATACTCACCAATTTCAATAGGGTTCGTCCCTGGGCCAAATACATATTGCATTGAATGGTTGCAAATTTTCATCTCAATCGGATAATAAATGCGACCCTAATTTTGATCATAAAAAAAAAAAACAGACGGACTGGCACGTATAAATCGACTCAGAAAGTGAATATCTGAAGATTCTCAAGAGTAACAATGGGTCTATCTCGCTTTCTTCTCCATGTTACAAACAAATGCACAAAGACATAATATCCTTATCACTATGTGGTGTAGGGTATAAAAACGAGTGAAAATGGACAATATCGGTCCACTCAATCAAGTACCTCCCCCACAAAAGTACAAAGTTTGAAACTCCATTAAGCTCATAAAACGCAAAAGTAACATCGAATTCCATTTAGACTTGGCACATTTGATTATTTCTATCAACATAGGATCTGTTAAAAAAACGGTAGAGGTTGAATCATTCCTTCTGGTACCTCCCCCACAAAGGGTCAAAGTTTTGAATAACCGAAACGTTTATAAAATCCGAAATAAGCATCAGGTTCTCTTTATATTTCACATATTTCATTATTTCCACTAACAAAAGATCCGTTGTGAAGATGGGATATATCGGTCCACTCCTTCTGATACCTCCCCCCACAAATTTCAAAATTTTGAAAATCAATGAATCATAATCATAAAAAGCGAAATTGACATCCGATTCCATTCAAGACTTGATAAATTCCAATATTTCCATCAACACAATCCAGTCCAAACCTAGCACAGTCCAAACTTAGCACCCATATCATATTTATTTAGGTCCGACACGAAATGGCCAATATTGGCCCATTCCTTCGGAACCTACTGCATAAGGGGTTAAACATTTGAATAATCATAATAGAAGTCAAATTATTTTTAAATAATCGAACATTGGCTGTCGGCAAAACCGACCGACTTTTTTACTTTACAGAATTAAGAGGAAAATACCAAAAATTGTAATTCTTCTTAAAATGATGATGCTATCGAAATGATGATGCTTGCCTTGCCATTCATTCTGCATATTCCTTCATACTATATTTTTTTCTATATTTATTGAGAATCCATTTGATATTGATACAAAGTGGCTTTTTCGATCCATTAATTTAATATTTCCCTCCTTTTTGAATATAATGGCCTACTTAGCCAAGAATATAAGCACTTAAGTGTTATAAACGGTAGAACTTTTGAGAAAACTTACAAATAAACCACAAAACAGTTATATATTATTATTTTGAAATATTTGCATGTCATTGGGAAAATACCACTAAATGTTTCATAAATATTATCCACAAAATAAACTCATCGACAAAAAAACGCCAACTCACACACACTTCCGAATTCGATTCAGTAGCATTTTTGTGGTAAAAAAATACAAATAAAAATGAAAACGTTTCGTTTCGATTTCAATGGCCAAACAATGCAATTCGTTATGGAATACCCAATGAAACTATAAATGACTATAAAAAACGAAACAATTTATGTATAAGCCTCCACCAAACTGCCTGGCATGGGAGGCAGCATACCCAAAAGAGAACATCATTAAAAAACACAATACAGGAATGATAAGCCACCGTAAGCTACTAAATGCAAAGGAGCTTGGCTACCACTAATGCATATGTCAATGCAATTTGAACATCATTAATCATTGGCCGCGCAAAAGAGAAAGAGAGAGAAACAGAAAAAAGTGGCAATTTAACAACAACACTAAAACGAAGTAGGCCAGGTAATGCAAACTCCCCGAAAAACTTGTAAAGTCATTCACAAAAATTACATTCGGGCCAAAGTATCTACCAAAAAGTATGGCAACAAAAAAAAAGCCTCACTACGCATCCTCACCTCTCGCCCCTCTTCCTACCATCTCAAATTGCTGTCTGTTTATATTTCTCACTTAATTGTTTTGTTATACGCCTACCGGCCTTTTACAGCCTCTAAATGCTGTGGCATTGTCCGTTTTTTGTTGTCGTACAAATATCCTGCTGCTACTTTGTTTTGCCCAAAGGCCACTCGCTCGCCTATCGTGGCATCTTCTTTTACAATATAATTGCACTTTTTTTTTTTTTTGCTGCTGACTGTTTGCCTATAGCTCACCTTAATCCAATACGAAAAGTCAGTGTAATCCTATTAAAACCAGAAATATTTGTACTACACAAATGCCATGACTACGACGATGATGATGACGAGGTATACTCGCTGGAAAAGGATTAGTGGGCAGTGAGCGGCTTAATGAAAATCTCTAAATTGCTTCAAACGCCAGGGAGTGAACCAGTGATGCTCAGCTCTTGCTGTTATTTGCTGTCAAATTTATGTAAATAAGACGGCGCCTAAGTTTCATTAAGACCGGCGCCTTTCATTTAATTGAATTCACTCGACTAGAAAACAGAGACGAAATGGGCCAAACAAAAGACTTAAGATGCAAACCCTCGTTTTTTGCAGTCTGTGATGAGAGAGAGAGAGGGAAATATTAGATTTCTAATTGCAAATGGTATATGACTTAAGTAGATCAATTATGGTAAAATTTAATGTAAAGTTAAAAATACGTGGAATATTTTGGGGGATAATTTTAGCCTTAAGAAAGGGGTATTTTTCGTTCTTTTATATACCCAACACCACATACTGGTAATGGTATAACGTCTTTGTGTATTTGTTTGTAACATGGAGAAGCGACATCGATCTTTTGAGAATCTTCGTAGAGTCACGTTCTGAGTCGATTTATGCATTATAATCCGTCCACGTATTCTTGTGAACAAAATGCAGGTCGCATTTATTATCGAATTGAGATTAAATTTTGCAAAGGACGAACCTTATTGAAATTGGTGAAAATCGGATCAAATTTGGATATAACTCCCATACATCTTTAACCGATTTCGGGATAATTGTGCACCAAATGTCCAATATAATTTTGGCACATCCAACCGAATTCAGTCTAGAAGCAAGTACATCAAATTTGAAGAAAATATTCTGAGATATAGCCATAGCTACCATATATATGTTTCATACGATTTGGGGTTTTAAGTCCCTCACATTCGTAATATGCATTCGACAACAATGATATTTGGTACGAGATAGCTTATAGAGCTTTGAAATAACTCTGCCAAATTTTATCAAGTTTGGATCAGATTTGGATATAGCTGCCATATATATCTTCAACCGATTTCGGGCTAACTGTGCGCCAAATGGCCAATATCAGTCCTAATGACCTGAATTTTTGCACATCCGACCGAATTTAGTCCAGCAACAAGTACATTACATTTAGAGAAAATAGGCTCAGATATAGCTATAACTCCCATATACATGTTTCATCCGACTAGGTGTTTAAGTCCCTCACATTCGTAGTATGCACTCCACAACAATGATATTTGGTATCAAATGTCAAATACATCCTAGAAATACCTCTGCCTAATGTTATCAAGATCGGTTCAGATTTGGATATAACTCCCGTATATATCCTCAACCGATTTCGGGCTAATTGTGCGCCAAATAGCCAATATCAGTCCAAATGACCTGAATTTCAAGTACACCAAATTTGGGCTTAGATATAGCTATAGCTCCCATATATATGTTTCATCCGATTAGGTTTTTAAGTCGCTCACATTCGTAGTATGCATTTGACAACAATGATATTTGGTACAAGATATCTTATAGAGCTCGGAAATATGTTTGCCAAATTTTGATCGAGAACGGTTAAGATTGTGATATAGCTCCCATATATGTATATATATACAGGGTGAGATGAAAAAACTGCAACCAACTTCAGTAGGCTGTCATTTCCAAGCCACTCGTCCAACAGCTATTAAAATTATTCCAGTGACAGCTAATTATTTTGCTTACAAACGTACAAAAGCAATTTGGTGAGAATTTTCCAGAAAAAAATGATATTCGTGATGGAATTCAAGCGTGATAGTGTGATTTCTTTATATCTGGATGGAAAACCACAAGTGGCTTTCGTTAGAGCACGCCAGCATTTAAATGCGAACAAATCTTCTGTGTGTCGTACCATCGCTCGTTACCGAGATGCTGGTAGCGTAGCCCGACGTCAAGGAAGTGGAAGTGGACGGAAGAAAACAGCAACGTCAGCAGAAATGGTTCGAAAAGTAAAGAAGCGACTTGATCGAAATCCGCGTCGCTGTGGCAGAAAAATGGCTCGTAAGCCAAACATATTCCATTCAGCAAGTATTGAAAAATGAGCTCTGGGTAAAGCTATTGAAATTTCAAAAAGTGCAAGAACTTACACCGCCACAGAAAGAAAATAAACTCAAAAGAGCTAAATAATTGCTTCTCTTGGCCGAAAGTGGTGAACTGCCAAATTTGGTTTTCTCCGATGAGAAAACATTCGTTGCCCAGCAGTTTGCAAACAAACAAAATGATCGTGTTCACAAGCCAAAGAGGTCTGCTGATAATGTGCACCTTCGGTTGGCCAACAGAATTCAAGCGACGGCCATGGTGATGGTGTGGGCCGCCATAACAGCCGATCGTCGCTCTCGCTCGTATTAGTCGACCGTGACATCAGAATAAATGCCAAATATTATCGCAAAATATTCTGGAGGTTATATTAAAGCCTTGGGCAAACATTTTGGACGCAGACCCTGGACATTCCAACAGGACTCAGCACCATCGCACTCAGCACGCTCTACCCATGAATGGTTACAAAATTCGCTTCATTTCCAGCGCACAATGTCCTCCAAAATCTCCGGATACCAATTCGTTGGAATATTGTGTCTGGAGTATTTTGGAAAGCATGGTTGGCACTAACAAATGCTAAAGAGTAGATCACCTCAAGCAAACGCTTCGCCGGGAATGGGGCAAAATACCAAAGAGCAACATTCGGGCAGCGTGTGACGGTTTCATTGGCCGTTTGAATGCCATAATTTGGGCCAAAGGTGATCAATTAGATCAAATCTAAACTTATTCTAAAATTTGATGATATTTCCGACATTTGTTGCTTTTATTCAATAAAATTTAAAAAAAAATGTAAAAATTATGGCGTTCGACTTTATTGCAGTTTATATATATAGCTTCCGAACGAGTTGAAGTTCTATGATAAAATTTTACTCAAATGTGTGTGTGTCTCCTCTGCAAGAATCTTGGTAACTGTACCTTCCTATATTCTCTATTTTCATGATTTTGGTGACATTATTCACCGGAGTTGTTTAATATTTGGTATTTGAAGTTCGAAATGGATACTACAGCCTATGACAGAAAATTGTCTGTGCAGGTCCACATCTTCGTATAGCCCCTATATAACGTTACCTCCCTTATTTCGGTATTTTGATGATTTTAGGCACACTATTTACCTGAATTGTTTAAAATTTCGTATTTGATGTTCGTAATGGTTACTACAGCCTATGACAGAAAACTATCTATGCAGGTCCAGGTCTTCGTATAGTCTTCCAAAAAAAACGTTAACTCCCTGTATTCTGTCATTTTAAGATTTCAACAGAAATTTTAAAAGAATTGTTTAAAATTTACAATTTTTTTATTCGCAAATTTCTTCAGGATCAAATTTAATTCATAGTGAATTCAAATGTAAATTTTAAAATATTGATTATCAGGAGCTAAAATTTCTCTATAATGAAAATTCAAAACGTCCAATTACACAATATTAGGCTGGTCTTGATCATTGTAATCATAGTCATCTTAAATCATCAAAAATATTAGTATATCAACGAACAGTGTATCTGGTGGGTCCAATGTTTAAAAGACTTTATTCTTCAACAGAATAATAAAGTATATATACCCTCCATTGAATGATGAAGGGTATAGAAAAATATACTTCAATTAAAAAATAATGCAGATAATATTCACAATAAACAAATTAAAACACATTATACCGAATACTGCATAGCATTCTCGGTATGTTTTTTAATTGCTATCACATTCAATGTACTGGGTAATGTTCTAAGAACACTAGCGATTAACACGAATTAACCTAAGTTAATTAACAATCGCAAAACAACCGCTCAACATTTTGCAATGCAAATTTCGCAAAAAATGTTTTCCTCTTCTCCAAATCTCTGACATTTGCATTTGTCGATCAATTAAACTACAATTGCTAAACGCTTCAAGCTTCAAAGTCTAATGATGGATATATGAATGGCAATGTTACTGCCACATACGGGTACATTGAGATTGAAGACTATAAACCTGGTAATTATTTGTTAAACTTGAATTTGATCTGAAGTCAAATGCAAATACGAAATACCAACTGCAGCAGCAACTGGCAACAAATCACACATCTCAAACCGTCAGTCAGTTGATCAGTAAAAACTAACCTGAGATAATAAAAAAAAACACAAAATGCTTTGGAAAACGCTTTCACTCAAAACAAAATTGTTGACTTTTTGTAATTTTTCGTCGATCAACAAACGGAGGATGTTTGGCATTATTGCCAAATGATTAAACAATTAACGTCCACTTGGCCAGATTATAATTTTCCTCTTTGGCGAAACGCAATCAAAAATGATTTGTTAGCCAAATGAAGCCTATGTTGCAACAAATGCCACATTTCGAAATATTAACTCAACGACGAAATGACAGTGTAAATGGTGGAAAAAATGCAACTCTTAACATTTTACGACTGTACACAAGTCACTACCTGACTATGATGACTATCAAACTTGAATAACTTAATCAAATCCTCTTGAAAGTGTATTTGTAAGTCTCCAATGAATACATTTTTGTAATTTCAACGATGTCCAAACTTCGATAAAGTTCGTGATGTGTTAGAAAATTGTATTTACATTCGAAAATCTGCCAAACTTAAAGAAAACAGATTAAAAAGTCGGTTTTGCCGACAGATGTACACCCTCAGCCTATTTCAGCCTATTAAAATATATTTTGGCTTACTTTATGATTATTCGAAGTGTTGAACCTTTTTGGAGAAGATACTGAAGGATTGGACTAATATTATCCATTTCTCATCGGAACCAACTCGGATACAAATATTACAATTTGCTCAATTTGAACAATACTGACTACTTCCTTCACTTTATATGAGATATGGAATATAGTGGACCTTATCTAAAACCGATTAAAAATATTTGGATGTGCAAAATTTGAAGAATTTTCATTTTTTTGGGAATTATTGCTAATCATATTTTTAATCTTCTGTGGGAAAGTGATATTCGCATCGGATCACTGATTGATTGATATTGATATACCATGTTTGAAAATATCGCCGACTTGTTTCGCAAGTTGTGAGAGATATAAGTTTGCAAATTGTTAACCATTGTGGAAAAGGTAACAGAAGGATAAGATCTTCAAGCCAGATCTTGTATTAATTAACAAGTAAAAAAGCTGTAAGTTCAGCCGGGCCGAACTTTGTATACCCTCCACCATTTGAACCAAATTTGGGAATTTTCCAAAATATAAAATCCGTTAAAAATCCTGCTAGGGTCTATACGACCACGTGGACCTGCATAGGCAACTTCTGTCATAAGCTATTACAATATTCAAATGTGAAACTTGAAAACGTGGACCCGCAGAGACAATTTTCTATCATAGGCTGTAGTATCCATTACAAACTTTAAATGCGAATTTTGAAACAATTCCGGTAAAAAATGTCGCTAAAATCATCAAAATACCAAATATCGGGGGGTACCGTTATATGGAGGCTATACGAAGACGTGAACCTGCACAAACAATTTTCTGTCATAGGCTGTAGTATTCATTACGAAATTCAAATACCAAATTTGAAACAATTCCGGTAAATAATGTCGCTACAATCATCAAAGAACCGAATATCGGGAGGTACCGTTATATGGGGGCGATACTAAAACGTGGACCTACATGACCCATTTTCAATACCAAAGGTCCTGCAGACATAATATAAATTTGAGCAAAATTTTATTAATCTACCTCAATTCGTTCGGAAGCTAGAGTGATTTCCACAGACGGACATAGGGACAGACGGAAGGACATCACTAAATCGACATAGAATTTGTGGGTCTAAATGTATATTTCGGAATGACCAACTTAATATACCCTCCATACTATGGTGGAGTGTATAAAAATGTATATCAGAGCCGAGTACCACAAAATGGAGACGTACGTCCCAAAATTCACTCCATTTTGGCTGATATTAGCCATTATTTGCACAATAAACATGAAATCGGATTAAGGATATGTATGGGAGCTATATCCACATCTGAGCTGATCTGGATAAAATTGGCAAAGGTATATTCGAGCTCTATAAGATATCTAGTAGCAAATATCATTGTTGTCGAATGCATATTACGAATGTGAGAGTCTTAAAGACCAAATCGTATGAAACATATATATGGAAGCTATAGCTATAACTGAACCGATTTCCACCAAATTTGATGTACTTGCTTCTAGACAAAATTCGGTGGGATATACAAAAATTCAGGAATTTTGGACTTATATTGACATTTGGTGCAAAATTAACTCAAAATCGGTCGAAGATACATATGGGAGCTATATTCAAATCAGGACCGATACTGCTAAAATTTGACAGAGGTATCTCTGGGCTACATCTGATATCTGATACCAAAGATAATTTTTGTTGGGTGCATATTACGAATGTGGGGGATCTAACCAGCAAATCGGAATGCATATTACGAATGTGAGAATCTTAAAGACCAAATCGGATGAAACATATATATGGGAGCTATAGCTATATCTGAACCGATTTCCACCAAATTTGATGTACTTGCATCTAGACTGAATTCGGTGGGATGGACCAAAATTCAGAATTTTGGACTTATATTGACATTGGTGCACAATTATCCCGAATTGGTTGAAGATATATATGGGAGCTACATCTAAATCTGAACCGATCTTGCTAAAATTTGACAGAGGTATCTCTGGGCTATATCTGATATCTGATACCAAAGATCATTTTTGTTGGGTGCATATTACGAATGTGGGGGATCTAACCGGCAAATCGGATGAAACTATATATGGGAGCTATAGCTATATTTGAACCGGTTTTTACCAAATTTTAAATACTCGCTTCTAGACTGCATTTCATTCGGAAGTGCCAAAATTCAGTTAATTGGGCTGATATTAGCCATTTGGTGCACAATTAACCAGAAATCGGTCGAAGATATATATGTGACCTATATTTGTATTTATATTTGAACCGATTCTTACCAATATCAATAGGGTTCGTCCTTGGGTCAAACAGGTATTGTTTGGAATTTTTTATCCTAATCGGGTAATAAATGCGACCTGCATTTTATTCACAAAATACATGCACAGACGGACTGACATGCATAAATCGACTCAGAAATGATTCTATGAAGATCATTAAAAGTAATTATGGGTCTATCTCGCTTCCCTCTCCGTTTTACAAACAAATGCTCAAAGACATAATACCCTTACCACTACCTGTTGTTGGGTATAAAATCTGGAGGTACCGTTATATGGAGGCTATAACAAATACTGAATTCATACAAAAACTTTTTTTTGCAAAGAAGACTTGTATCTTTGAATATCTTTGTGATTTAACGTCTTCCGAATTCTTTCTGGCCCCAAGGAAGGTAATGTAAATACCATCAGCCCAGTGTTGTGGTACTAAAAATTAAACCTCTTCTTGAAAAATTCACATATATAATAATTTCTACGGAAAAATATCGAGATTTTTTCGTAGAACATCTATACAATTTTTATATATCCTGCCTTACGGCTACTGAGGGCATTTATCATTTGAAACAGCCAAATAAGGCTTCGCCGAAATAATAGCTCTCTTTGCAGAAAATCCGTTAAATGGCAGTGAGAGTCGATCTAGAGGGGTCCGTATATTTGTCTGTTTTACTGACTAGTGCGTTCTATGACTTCCGAAGGTATTATCTGATAACGTCTAAACTTGGTACCATGTAATATTTTCATTAAACTTAGATTGGTGCCTCTAATGGAGTGCTCAAATTCTGAAATTAAAATAAAAATTTTGAATAGATTTTGTTCAAAACTCCGATTTACCAATTATTGTGCTAATTATTAGGCGGCACCATATCTTACGCTAACCAAGAACATGTGTCTCTCTTTATGTGATACTTGAATATTTTAGGGTGTTATACACTGTACGATACATAATATTTAGAGGAGGATATAAAATGCACCGGAAAAGGTTTTCGAGGAATTTCTGCCATTTTTCTGGAAGAATATATTTTGAGGGAATTTTACAAAAACAAAAAAAAACAGTAAAGAAAGTCTTAAAATCGGGCGGGGCCATTTGGTGCACAATTAATTTGAAATCGGATTAAGATATATATGGGAGCTATATCCAAATCTGAACCGATCTCAATAAAATTTGGCAAATATATTTCTGAGCTGTATTTGATATATTTCCCTGAATATCGTTGTTACGGAGTGCATATTACGGTTGTGGGTAACAAATATAACAAATTGGATGAACAATATATATGGGAGCTATAGCTATATCTGAACAGATCTTCACCAAATTTGACATACTAGCTTCTAGACTCAATTCAGTCGTAAGTATCAAATTCCATCCCATTTGGACAAATATTAGACATTTGGTGCACAATAAAAGATAAATCGGACGAAGTTATATATGGGAGCTATATCCAAATCTGAACCGATCTCGATAACATTTAGCAAATGTATTTCTGAGCTGTATTGCTATACTTTCCCAAATATTGTTGTTACAGAGTGCATATTACGGCTGCGGAGGACAAAAATAACAAATCGGATGAACAATATACATGGGAGCTATAGCTATAACTGAACCGATTTTGATCAATTTGGCATACTTATTTTTAGGTCTAATTTGGTTGTATATGCAAAATTCCATACTATTCGGGCTGATATTACACGTTTGGTGCACCATAAAAGGCAAATCGGACGAAGATGTATATGGGAGCTGTATCTAAATTTTTACCGATTATCTCCAATTCAATAGGGTTCGTCCTTGGGCCAAACAAATGATCAGTGCAAAATTTCATCTGATAGGGCAATAAATGCGAACTGCACTTTGTTTACAAAAAATACATGGACAGACGGACGGACGGACACGTATAAATCGACTCAGAATGTGATTCTATGCAGATCATCAAAAGGAACTATGAGTCTATCTCGTTTCTTTTGCCTGTTACAAACAAATGCCCAAAGACATTATACCCTGATGTGTAGGGTATAAAAAAAATATTCAATGAAACTCATCATAAACCAGAGCAAAAATAAAGGAAGTCTTGGACAAATCTTTTTCATCGTTTTAAAATGCAAATTGAATTTAAACTAAGAATTTAAGATATAGTTTATAATGATTAACTCTTCTTTCTTACTCCAAATACATTTTAAATTTGTTAAATTGTTTACTTTTGGATGCCATTAAAATTTTCCAACAATGTTCTACATATGTGGAACCTTTAAAATACAATTATCTTTTATTGATTTCCTACAAATTTGACCCAAATCTTTACAATCTTTGGACACCATTGTCGCAAATATGGCAATCCACTTAAAAATGCATAAAAATTCAAATGAATAATTACAAACAAAACATTATGACTTTTTTTAACTGGGTATCCCAGCATCCACCTCGAGCGAATCCAACAACGTCAACTAAAATAAAAATTTAACGATTCTGCAATACTAAAAGACTTAATAACTAAATTGTCATCGTTCATTAAGGAACATCTTCAAGCGGTCAATCAACCAAAATCCGAAAAAGAAGTCCAGAAGACCATGACAACTGCATTGATTGCATTTTAGATGCAAAAAAGAGAAGAAAAAAACAATCAAAGTGTTAAAAAGTGTTAACACCAACATTTCATAAACCGACGACATTTTTCCTCTTCACCTAAAGCATCTTAAATTGATATTTTGAATTTTTTTTCCTCCTCTTTTTTCGGTTTTTTCTTTTTTCCCAATAAAAATGCAAATAATCACCTTAACAGTCAATACACTCTCTGCACCGCCTTCACTTTGCCTCTTACCTTCGATTTTGATACCACGTCTTAACCTGACAATCACTCAATTCCAATTTATTAGCCAATTCCATACGATCCTGGACACTCAAATATTTCTGACGTTCGAATGACTTTTCCAGTGTCTGCAGTTGATGATCGGTGAATGCGGTGCGTGCCTTGCGCTGCTTTTTGCTTAAGCCCATCAGATTGTCATTGCTCTTAATGCTCTGGCCATCATCGTCTTTGGCACCTGTAAACGACAGAGTAAATGAAAAAAAAAATGTTAAAAACAAGAAAAGTGATTACATACAGACATGCATAAATGTAAAGTTGTCATTTTAAGAAGATCTTTTTTTTGGTGTAATTGCTTTATTGTTTTTCTTGGTTTAAATTCAAATGATTTAAATTCAAGTCCAGTTTTAAACTCCGACCTTATGATACCCTAGAACACTACATTATCCCAACATACCAAATTGACTTGAGAATAATATTTTAATAAGCTTACAAACATAAGCCTAAAGCTTGAGAAGATCTTGAGAATGTATTGAGAAATGTTTGTTTAACAATTATAGAATAATCGAAAAGGAACCCTTATTCATAAGCTTATTCTTGTAATTGCAGAATAAGCTTACGAAAGTAATATTTTATAAAGCTTATTTTTTCAATGGTAAAAAATATTTATTTATTCATTTTTAATTATTTTACACATTTCATTCATTGATTGCCATCCCAGCTGTCACTGTATCCTGTTGCCTTGATACCTAGATGCTTTCTTTCCCCTTATTTGAGCTTCTGTATCTCCTCCACTTATTCTTCACTTCTGTTGAATTCCTGCAACTTTTTGACGCCTCCATTCTGAAATGAGATTGAAATAATTTATACTACAGATTCCCAGATTTATTATTCATCTTTACCTTAGAGTTTCGTCCGGAAATGGGTCCTAAATTCGCGTCATTTTGATTTTAACCAAAGAAAATAATTTTTTGTTGACAATTTTCACAAAAAAAAAATCAAAACAAATTTGTCAACAAAGGACAGATTTGAGAAAAGTTTGTGCAAAAAAGTGTTTCTCAAGCATTGTTGAAAAATTCTTATGATAAACTATTTTCATAATATTATTCTCAAGCTGTATTGTATTTTTGGTATGTTGGGATGTTGGAAGCCCCCTTATGTCAAAATCCATTATGGAAAATTTCGTTTGAAATAATGTCGTATGTTTTTGACTGGGGACATTTGCCCAATATTTACGCACTTTCTAGTGTCGTTAGGTATTCAAAATATATTCACAATTTTACAGCTAAGTATTGTCCAATGGCCACCAAAAATGTCAAACATGTTCAGTGATTTAATTCTCTTTTCATGCAAAATTCAGTGCCGATTGGTTTTCTATTGTGACCTGTAGAGCGACTGCAAAGTCAGGAAAATTTTAATTTTTTTTTTTTGGTTCATCTGAACCCATAAATGTACATCTTCAAAAACAATTGGTTTCAGTTTTGGCCCTATCCCTACCCCTATGCAAAATTTCGTGAGGATCGGACGATAGTTGTGACCTGTATATAATACCCTCAACACATAGTTTGATAAGGTGTAAACTAGCCTTACAGAATAAAAAATTCAAAATCGTAAATCAAATTGAAACAAGAAAAAAAGCTGTAAGTTCGGCCGGGCCGAACTTTTAATACCTCCCACCATGTGGTACAAATTTGGAAATTTTCAAAAAAAAAAATCTGTTAAAATCTTAAAAATACCGAATGCAAAGGCAACTTTTGTTATAAGCTATTGCAATATTCAAATGCGAAACTTGAAAAAATCGTTTTATAATGTAGATAATATCATCAGAATACCGAATATAGGGAGGTACCATGGGGGTTATTAAACGTGGACCTGCATAGACAATTTTCTGGCATAGGCTGTAGTATCCATTACGAACTTCAAATACGAAATTTTAAGTAGTTCCGGTAAATAATGTCTCTAAAATCATCAAAATGCTCAATATCGGAGGGTACCGCTATATGGGGGCTATACGAAGACGTGGACCTGCACAGACAATTTTCTGTGATAGACTGTAGTATTCAATTCAAACTTCAAATACCAAATTTGAAAGAATTCCGTTGAATAATGTCGCTACAATCAACAAAGAACCGAATATCCGGAGGTACCATTATATGGGGGATATATGAAGACATGGACCTGCACAGACAATTTTCTGTCATAGGCTGTAGTATCCATTACGAACTTCAAATACCAATTTTGAAATAGTTCCGGTAAATAATGTCGCTAAAATCATCAAAATACCCAATATCGGGAGGTACCGTTATATGGGGGCTATACGAAGTCGTGGACCTACATGGCTCATTTTTGGTCTAAGGATGAACTTCAAATACCAAACTTGAAACAAATCCGGTAAATAATGTCGCTAATATCATCAAAATACCGCATATCGGGAGGTACCGTTATATGAGGGCTATACGAAGACCTATATGACCCATTTTCAATACCAAAAATCCTACAGACATAGTACAAATATGTGTAAATTTTCATCAACTTACTTCATTTCGTTCGGAAGCTAAATCGACATAGAATTTTATGCTGATCAAGAATATATATACTTTGTGGGGTCTAAAATGTATATTTCGAGGTGTTACAAACGGAATGACAAACTTAATATACCTTCCATACTATGGTGGAGGGTATAAAAATCGCATGGGAGAAAATATATGACAAAAATTGAAAACATTTAAAAATAATATTCACTTTTTTGTTATTTTTTTACACTATGTTCTTAGATTTTATCCTTTTCTGGGAAGAGACCATTCCGATTGATGAGAATTATGAAAATTGAAAATGAATTGAGCAGAATAATTAAGATCTATTTCTTTTTACAATAAATTGTACCTATTGTGCTATATATCCCATATCTTGGCTATCAGCATCACTGTAAGGGTCAGAAGTGTCCGTTTTATGCATTTGTGATTTGGCAGGAATTAAAACTATTCGTGGTTTAGTGGAAATTTTTCAAACTCTAACTCCATGCGAAATTCCGCCTCGATTGGTTTAAATTGCGGCCTCTGTTTTTTTTTTTTGGTCCAATTCAACCTCTAAATATTTTGCAAACATCTCCTTTATCGTAAAGAAAAATCGAAAAATTATAACATTTTGCACCAAAAAGCCTTCAAAAGTTTATCGAAGTGCATATTAGTTAAACCCTTGTACACTGGTTCCACACCCAACTTTTCTGGACAAAAATATTCCAACGTATTTTTATACCATCAGTCATATGGCTACAAAGGGTATATATCATTTGATACGGCCAAAACGTGCCTAGTCGAAATAACGGTTTTAGACCATAGGTCTCTTTGGACCAAATCCGTTTCAGGACATTTGGAGTCGATCTAGCGATGTCCGTCCGTCCTTTTGTCTGTCTGGCTGGCTGGTGCGCACGATAACTCTCGAAGGAAGTATCCGATTTGATCCAAAGTTGGTACATCGTAATATTATTGTCACACTTAGTTCGAGTTCGGAGATGGGCACTATTGGTTCACTCCTTCTGGTACCTCCCACACAAAATGTCAAAATTTTCAAAGAAAATAATTTATTGCACAGATAAGCCGATTTTGCTCCAACTTTGCAAATCCTAATATTTGCATCAGTGCTAGGTCAGGTGCGAAAATGGACAATATCGGTCCACTCTTTCAAGTATCTCCCCCACAAAGGGTCAACATTTTGAATATTACAACTCTTATAAAATGTGATGTAAGAATCCGATTGTCTTAAAATTTCACACATCCCAATATTTTTATAAACCCCAGATCTAGTGCTAAGATGGAATATATCTGTCCACTCCATCTGGTACCCCCCCAACAAAAGGTCAGAATTTTGAAAATTCATTGGGCTCATAAAACGCGAAATTAAAATTCGATTCTATTTAGACTTGGCACATCTGAATGTTTGTATCTACACAAGATATGTTATAAATATGGTAGAGGTCGGACCATTCCTTCTGGTACCTTCCCCACAAAGGGTAATGTTTTGAATAACCAAAACGCTTATAAAATCCGAATTAAGCATCAGATTCTCTTTACACACATCCCATTATTTCCACTAACAAAAGATCTGTTTTGAAAATGGGATATATCGGTCCACTCCTTCTGGTACCTCCCCCACAAGGGCCGAAAATTTTAAATATCCACGAAGCTCATAAAAAACGAAATTAACATCTGATTCCATTTAAGACTTGGAATATCTCAATATTTCCATCTCTATCCCCAACACTCAACGGCACATTTTTTGGCATTTTGCATTAGCACTTTCGTATGTACATATTTAAAAAAACCAACTCCTTCTCGCAGCCGCAGACACCAGCTCTATCCCTTCACCCAATACCAACTATAGTGCGATTTAGTGCTTTTGAATAAGTGTTGTACACATTTCTAAAACCATCTTCATATCTTAACCAATATGTGATACTATATGATACCCTACATGACTATGCGTATTTAGTAGAGCTCCCGACCATGTTTCATTAAATAGAAATATTCGGTTGAATGTGAAAAAATCTATCCAATGTGGGATGATATTACATCTATGGTGGACAATAACAGTAAAATCGAATAAAGATATGTATCGAAGCTATATTAAAACCTGAATCGATCTCGAGCAGTATCTGATGTCCGATATCAAATATCATGTTGTGGAGTGTGGGACTTAAGCCCCAAATCCCAATCGATTTTCACCAAATTTGATTTAGTTTCTTCTAGACTGAATTCCGTCGGAAGTGCCAAAGCTCTATTTGGGCTGATATTTCCCATTTGGTGCACAATAAAAATATGGGAGCTAAATCCAAATCTGAACCGATCTTGACAAACTTTTAGGCACTTATTTCTGATTTGATATTTGGTACCAAAGATCATTCTTGTGGAATGCATATTACGTATGTGAGGGACTTAAACACCAAATCGTATAAAACATATATATAGGAGCAATAGCTATATCTGAACCGATTTTCATGAAGTACTTGTTTTTGAGCTGAAGTCGGTCGATTGTGCCAAAATTCAGGTCATTTGGACTGATATTAGCCATTTTGTGTACAATTAACCCGAAGTCGACTGAGAATATATATGGGAGCTATATCTAAATTTGAACCGATTGTCATCAATTTCAATAGGGTTCGTCCTTGGGCCAAACCAATTGCAATTTGCAAAATTTCATCTCAATCTGATGAAAAATGCGACCTGCATTTTGTTCACAAAAATACATGGACAGACAAAACATATGATCTACAATACCATAAAGTTTTATTGGATAAACACCCGTCTGATGCTCTCCCCCACCTCACTTTTCAAAAAAGCATGGGTATTGTGTACAACATCAAACCTAGTGCACACCACTGTAATTCAACACCTCCATGACGATTTATGTCACATTAAACATTTTCTAATTGACAATTAATCAATTGGGATTATTGTAAAATGCGACTAGTCGGTAGGTTGTTTTTGTTTGGTTCATCATAGCGTGAGTCGGTTACAAATTACTGACATGCCTCTGACAATTATATCGAGACTGTGTTATTAAAAGCTAAATGGAAATGCATATGGCACGTAATAAGGAAATCAAAGATTTTTTCGGAAAAGCAACAACAAGATCAGCACATAGTACACTGGCAATTATGACTAGTTGAGGTAGTCGCAATAGCATTAGAAATAAAAAATAGCAGCAAGAGAGGGGGGAGAGAAAGAAAAGAAGCGTTAAGACATCGTAATATAAAAAAAAGATTGTAAAACATTTCCGCAAAATGTGGTTAAATGTTTCATTTGTAGACCGAACGATAGACCGGCCGACAAACTGTTAGAGCGGAATGTGATACACGCCAAGCCTTAACCCACAATGCAATGCCTTGTATTTGCTTGTGCTGCACGCCCTGGAAAGAAAACCAAAATGTTAATGAATTAATGAACCTATGAACAAAGCCACAGGCTTTGAAGTTCCAACAACTACAACCCATTTCCCTTCTCCCTATAAACTGCAAGACTTTGAAGATCTAAGAAATTATCTGCAAAAAGGTTTTGATTGCATTTTCTGCCACCACAACACGACCATTTAAAGACCCACTGCAAAAGAGCTGCTCCATAGCGCAATGGAATGGATGTGGAAAACTGCATTCAAAGTGTAAATGATTTAGTTCAAATTAAATGCTTTGGTAAACTTCGTGAAGTATGCCAACTCCAAGAGTAAAGAGGAAATATTAAACCCTATGCTGTGGTGGAACAGTGGGAAAGGATTTTTAAACAAAATCGACGTGAAAAAAATACAGAAATGAGAAATGTCAGGCCTTCACTTTGTGTTATGGGAATTTGAGGAATATAAATCGTACCAATGCATTTTACGCCTAAGTAGGGGTTTAAATATGGGATCGAATGGATGTATGGGTGATATATCATAATCTGAATCGATTTCCACTTAAGAAGAAGGATGTACTTTTTTGCTGTATGTGAATTCTAGAAATCAATATCATTCCTATAGAGCACATATATGGCAATGATAAGGCTAACAAGAAAAAAAGCATAAGTTTGGCCGGGCCGAACTTTGAATATCCTTCACAATTTGGAACGAATTTGGAAATTTTACAAAAAAAAAATCCGTTAAAATGTCTGTTAAAATCTTAAAAATAACGAAAATAGGATGTGACTCTTATATTGGTGTCTAGACTAAGAAGTGGGCCAGCTTTTGTCTTAGGACTTTACCATATTCAAATACGAAACTTGGAAGAATCTGGTGAATATTGTACCTAAACTCGTCAAAATATAAAATAGAGGGAGGTACCGATAAATGGGGTCTATACAAAGACCTGGACCAGCACACAGAATTTTCTGTTATAGACTCCAAGTAGGAAATATAAAATAATTCAGGTGAATAATGTCCCAAAAATTATCAATATACGGAATTTAAGGAGGTACCGTTATATGGGGACTACACGAAGGCCTGTACCTGCATAGATAATTCCATGCCAGAGGCTGTGATACCTATTAGCAACTTCAAATACAAAATTTGAAACATTTTCGATGAATATCATCCCTTAAATCATCAAAATACCGAATATCTGGAGATACGGTTATATGGGGTCCATACGAAAACTTTAAAATAAATGTCCGGTTGTTCTGGAGTTAACCCAATCATAATGATTTGCCAAACAATACTGAGTAGAGACGACGCTTTAAACTGTCAATACAGCTGTCAGACAAAAGAGTGATTCATATAAAAAAAAAAATCTTAAAAAAACACTCTTTATATTCCGAATTTCTGGAACTTTCGAAGCAGAGCAAAGCTTAATTTCAGAATATTCGAAGAGCAATGAATATATATTGCAAAAGGGTATCTGGCCTTTATAACATACAACTTTGTCAGCAATCCTTAATTTTGAGGTTTACCGAGGAGGATTTATGTAAACATATTGCACATTTAACCAACATTCAATTTTTTTCATGTGTTTGTTTTCTCTTTCGAGACGAGCTTAATGATCTGAAATTTGCAGTGAAAAGGAAAGCCAGATAGACACTATCACACACTCACCACTATGCGACGCGTTTCGCCGTTGGTTAAGCGGCTCATCAGGCATATTTGGTGTGAATGATGGCTTACAAGGGCCGTTCTCTGGAAAGTAGTATATATTTCGAACTTATTGCAAATTAGCATATGCGAATTATACACTAGAAACTCTCCAGGTTCGACTCAAGTTCTATTGGCAGATCTTTTTCACAGCAAACTTTTTGTTTTTGTAGTGATGGATTTTTTGTCCACAACAACTACATTGCTTCCAATGCATACACTTGTTTTTTAGTGCTGCTTTAGGAAGACGGGTTAATGGCTCTGAACGTAGAGACGGCAACTTCTAGTTGGCTGCACACCGAGGTCCGCGGTTCAAATCCCACAGCCAGGCTCGGCTGGCCTCGGCCTCGTTGTGCAGCCAACTAGAAGTTGCCGTCTCTACGTTCAGAGCCATTAACCCGTCTTCCTAAAGCAGCACTAAAAAACAAGTGTATGCATTGGAAGCAATGTAGTTGTTGTGGACAAAAAATCCATCACTACAAAAACAAAAAGTTTGCTGTGAAAAAGATCTGCCAATAGAACTTGAGTCGAACCTGGAGAGTTTCTAGTGTATAATTCGCATATACTAATTTGCAATAAGTTCGAAATATATACTACTTTCCAGAGAACGGCCCTTGTAAGCCATCATTCACACCAAATATGCCTGATGAGCCGCTTAACCAACGGCGAAACGCGTCGCATAGTGGTGAGTGTGTGATAGTGTCTATCTGGCTTTCCTTTTCACTGCAAATTTCAGATCATTAAGCTCGTCTCGAAAGAGAAAACAAACACATAAATCATAAAACATATGATCTTCGCCTTAACAAGGCAAAATTCAATTTTTTTGTCCAAAACTATTTTAACCTCTCCATATGAAAACCCTAGAAACCAACAGTGACCTCAATATGAAATTTCCGAATTTCAGCTCTATCTCTTCATCCAATACCAAATTTAGTAACATTTGGTACGCATATCCAAAACAATCTACATCTCTTCATCGTAAATACCAACAGTTACCAACAAAATTAGTACCATTTAGTATTTATCGAAAAAGACTACCACAAGATACAAACAGAGACCTCAATATCAAATTTCGGGATTCAAGCTCAACCCCTTCCCCCATACCAAATTTAGTACAATTTGATATTTTTCGTGTAAATATAGGACGCATTTTCAAAACCCCGCCAAATATCAAACACAAATACAATCTAAATATTTCTACCCTTCTCCAATACCAATTATAGTACCGTGCACTACTTTTCGTACAATTATAGTACAAATTTCCGGCATCACCTCCATACGTCCAGGCTACACATGAACAGCGACCCTAATACGAAATTTCAGATTTCAAGTACCCCATACCAAATAGTAGAAAATATAGTACCATTTAGTACTTTTTGTGAGCTTGCAGTACAAATTTCCAAAACCATGCCTTCATCACAAAACCTACCACTAACAGGGATCCCAATACACAATTTCAAATTTTCAGCTTCATTCGTTCGTCCTAAACCAAAATGTTCCAAATTTAGTAACATTTAGTACAGCTCGCAGAGTTAGTACACATTTCCAAAACCACTTTCAAATATCAAACTTTCTCTCCAACCTAAATTTTAAGTTTTTCTCCCTATCCGTTCACATAATACCAAATGGTACCATTTTAGAAGTTTAGTAGCATTATAGAACTTTTCGTAAAACCATGGTTCTTCTATTTTACACTCTATCAATGACTTTCATTCCAAAATTCCGAATTCTAGCTCATTCCGTTTGTCCAATACAAAGTATTCAATTTTTAGTACATTTCAATTCTATTCGTATCCTTTCCGAAAACACAGCCTAATTACACGCCTACGCACCAAGACTGACTCTCGTGCAAAATTTCAAGATTCCTAAAACTAGAATCTTGAATCCGTTTTGTCTGGGCGTTGTGACCACTAGAGTGACTGCAAAATCAGGAAAAATTCTGTCTTTGGTTCTGACCCAAACACTGACTCTGAGAGCATTAGCCAGAATTGCAACCCGTAGTTTGCATACAATTAAACGTGGACTGGCGGATGGACATGGAGACGGAATTAGACTGACTCAGCTCGTTGATATAGGAAGATCGATATGCTGCATTATGACTATTTATACCCTACTTCACATAGTAGTAAGGGTATTATGTCTATGTGCATTTGTTTGTAACATGGAGAAGGACACGAGATAGATCCATAGTTGTTTTTGAGAATCTTCATAAAATCACTTTCTAAGTCGATTTATATGTACATTTAGAGGGTGTGATAAAAAAACTGCAACCAACTTCAAACTGATGTGATTTCTAAGCCACTCGTTGAAAGCTGTTAAAATTATTCTAGTGACAGTTCATTATATTGTGTACAAGCGTACAAAAGCATTTTGGTAAGAATTTTCCAGAAAAAATATCTATTCGTGATGGAATCCAAGCGTGATGTGTGATTTCTGTGATATTTGGCTGGAAAACCACAAGTGGCTATCGTTAGAGCACTCCAGCATTTAAATGTAAACAAATCTTTTGTGCCTCGTACCCTCGCTCATTATCGTGATACTGGTAGCGTAGCCCGACGTCAAGGAAGTGGACGGAAGAAAACAGCAACATCAGCAGAAATGGTTCGAAAAAAGAAGCGACTTGATCGAAATCCTCATCGCAGTGGGCGAAAAATGACTCGTGAGCTGAACATATCGCAATAATCCATTCGGAAAAATTGAATAATACCCTCGGGGTAAAGCCATTGAAATTCCAAAAAGTGCAAGATCTTACACCGCAACGGAAAGAAAATAGACTCAAAAGATCTAAAGAGTTGCTTCGCTTGGCCGAAAGTGGTGAACTGCCGAATTTGGGTCTCTCCGATGAGAAAACATTCGTTGTCCAGCAGTTTGCAAGCAAACAAAATGATCGTATTTAATTGCCAATGAGGTCAGCTAAAAATTTGCACCTTCGGTTGGCCACCAGAACTCAAGCGCCGTGTGTTGTGGGCCGCCATAACAGCCGATGGTCACTCTCCGCTCGTATTAATTGACCTTGGCATCACAATAAATGCCGAATATTATCGCGAAAATATTCTGGAGGGTGTATTAAAGCCTTGGGCACGCAAACATTTTGGCCGCAGATCTTGGACATTCCAACAGGACTCAGCACCATCGCACTCAGCACGCGCCACCCAAGAATTGTTAGAAAATGGGATACCTCGCTTCATTTCCAGCGCACAATGACCACCAAAATTTCAGGATACCAATCCGTTGGACTATTGTGTCTGGAGTATTTTGAAAAGCAAGGTTGGCTCTAAAAAATACCAAAGTGTCGATCACCTCAAGCAAGCGCTTCGCCGGGAATGGGACAAAATACCATAGAGCAACATTCGAGCGGAGTGTGATATTTTCATTGGCCGTTTTAAGGCGCGTGTCAAAGGTGACCAATTCGAACAAATCTAAACTTTTTCTAAAATTTGATTCTATTTCCGACATTGTTTGCCTTCATTCAATTAAATTTAAAAAAACTGTAAAAATTATGGCGTTTGACTTTGTCGCAGGTTTTTTTTATCTCACCCTGTAAGGTTCATAGTTGGTATGTTCTGCTTCACATAATTTTCCAACAGTAACTCTTTTTGTTATGGGAGCTCTACTAAATACGCATAGTGGTGTTGGGTAACATAGATTCGGCCCCGAACGACTTTTGACCTTTCCGTACTGTTTTTATACCCGCCACCATAGTATGGAGGGTATATTAAGTTTGTCATTCCGTTTGTAATATCTCGAAATGTGTTACCTACAAAGTATATATATATTCTTGATGAGCATAAAATTCTATGTCGATTTAGTGATGTCCGTCCGTCTGTCTGTTTGGTATTGGAAATGGGCCATGTAGGTCCACGTTTTCGCATAGCCCCCATATAACGGTACCTCTCGAAATGCGGTATTTTGATAATTTTAGCGACATTATTTAACGGAATTGTTTCAAATTTGCTATTCGAAGTTCGTAATTGATACTACAGCTTAAGACAGAAAATGGGCCATGTAAGTCCATGTCTTCGTATAGCCCCCGAATATTGGTACCTCCCGATATTCGGCATTTTGATGATTTTACCTACATTATACACTGGAATTGTTTCAAATTTGGTATTTGATGTTCGTAATGGATTCTACAGCCCATGACAGAAAATTGTCTGTGCAGGTCTACGCCTTCGTATAGGCTCCATATAACGGCACCTCCCGATATTCGGTATTTTGATGATGCAGGTCCACATCGTCGTTTATACCCTAATATAACGTCTACATTCGGTATTTTTAAGATTTTAACCGAATTTTTAATGGATTTTATTTATTTTTTTGAAAATTTGCAAATTTCGTTCCAAATTGTGGAGAATATTCGAAGTTCGACCCGGCCGAGCAGTAAGTTCGTTAACTCGTTTTAATTTTTATCAACTTTCAGTGTCCAAAAATGGTCAGGCGTGCGCCAGGTATTAGTTAGGCCTGTAAATTATGAACATGGATTATGGACTTTCACAAAAAACGAATGTTCTTTAACCTAATTTTTCCACTACCCCACTGTGCTCTTCCACCTCCACTACAAATATGCCAGCTAAACTGTCAGTCATAAATAGAGAAGTACATTTTCCACTTTTCTTGTTGTGGTTACTACAAAATTATGTAAATCTTTTGAATTGTTTTACTCCGACGGAATGAAGGAAAAAATGCTAAAATAAAGAGATAGCATCAACTTTGACTTCCATATGAGTGACGGGTACAGCGGGTAAACTTAACGGAGAATGGGAAATAACATAAACGCTGCTGAAAATACCTCAGATATTTGTTGTGCTATTAAAACCGCTGTTGCTTAAATGTGAAAATTGTGGTTACATCTGGTTATTGGGAAGTGGAGCCCCTTGTGACAGAATGTGAAAATTTCTAAGCCTCGGTGGAAGAGGCCAAATTTCACCCTGCCGCCTCCTCCGCCGCCACAAGAGAAACAATGCCATTTGGTAGAGAGAGGATCACTTTTGTATTTTAGAGATTTTGTTGGCATAATGTGAACTGTTTTTGTTGTTGCTATTTTTTACTTTAAATGTATAATTAAGTGTTTTGTGGCTAAATTGCATTAAACATGGTTAAATGTGCAACTGTAAACTGACTGCCTGCCTGCCTGCCTCGTTGCCGCCAATGTTGTTTCCATTAGTTGGAAGTTGGTTTTCTTCATTAGTCGTCGTTGTAGAGTAAATTTACCGCTTGTCTAAACATATTTCTTTCCTGCCACACAGAAATCTGCACAAAACACACCAACACTTAGTCACACGCCCGCGGTAGAGCTACTAAATAAAAACTTTTTTAAATAGTTCTCTGTTTTCCATTTTTTATTACATCAAATGCGGTTTTGTTTATAATCTGACTTTTATAATACTTATGTGTTGCGGAGCTGTTGTTTTTGTTTTATGTTTGCATTTCAATTAAGCTCGGTTGAATCTTTTATTGCAGGTATGTAACTTTTGGTTGAAATCCTCCGAATGGAATTGGGGTTTAAAATGATGGGTTGGAAAATCCGTAAAATGTCAATAGAAATGAGAAGGGAATTATGAAGAGGTGCTGTCACGAAAAATGGAATTTTTTGAGAGGAACAATACGAGTATGAATGCGAAATCTCAAGAATTTATTTTGCATGTCCCCTCATTGGGGAGAAGATCTTTCAAACCTAAAACAAAAGGCCAGCAACGTTGTCGTAGTCACCTGGTATTATAGAGAACCCAGTCAAAGGTGTGTTAGAGCTGAATCCGTGGATTTTTTAAAAACATGATTTCAAGGGCTATCTGAATTATCTTTATTATTTTGGAATAAACGAATTAAGTTAAATTAAATATCGGTAAGGAAAAGAGAAAAATCGGACGGGGCCGACTATATGATACCCTACACCACTATTCACATTAAGTAGAGCTCCCGTGACAAAAGAATTTATTTCAAGTAGATCATACCACCTATAAGCATTTGGCTTTAGATCAGCTATAGTTCGCTATAGAGTGCATGATATCACCAGGTGGAGGATTATATTACAAAATATATATCGGAGCCGAGTTGCACAAAATGCAAACGTACGTCCCGAAAGTCACTACATTTGGTCTGATATTAGGCATTATTTGCACAATAAAGCTGAAATCAGATTAAGGATATATATGGGTGCTATATCCAAATCATAGCCGTTCTCGATAAAATTTGGAAAAGGCATTTCTGAGCTCTACGTCATATCTGATACCAAATATCACGCCCCAAAAGTCACTCCATTTGGTCTGATATTAGCCATTATTTGCACAATAAACCTGAATTCGGATTAGGGATATATAGGAGCTATATCCAAATATTAGCCGTTCTTGGTAAAATTTGGAAAAGGCATTTCTGAGCTCTACGTCATATCTGATACCAAATATCATTGTTGCAGATTGCATATTACGAATATGAGGAATTAAAACATCAAAACCCGATGAAACATATATATGAGAGCTATAGCTGCATCTGAACCGATTTTCACCATATTTGATGTACTTGCTTCCAGACTGAATTCAATTGGATGTACCAAAATTTAGGATTTTTGGGCAGATATTGGCGATTTGGTGCACAATTAACCCGGTGGAAGATATATTTTAAAGCTATATCCAAATCTGAACCAATCTGGATAAAATTTGGAAAAGGTATTTCTGAGTTCTATGTCATATCTGATACCAAATATGCATACTACGAATGTGAGGAATTTAAACTCGAAATTGGATAGCTATATCTGAACCGATTTACAACAAATTTGAAGTATTGGTTTCTAGGATGAATTCTGTCGTAATTGCCAAAATTCAGTCCATTTGGGCTATTTGGCGCACAATCAACCTGATATCGGATAATGATATATACGGAAGCTATATCCTAATCTGAACCGATCTCGAATAAATTTAATAGAGGTATTTTCGAGCAGTATCTGATGTCCGGTACCAAATATCATTCGTGTGGAGTACACATGTGGGGGACTTAAACACCAAATCGGATGAATCATATATATTGGAGCTATAGCTATATCTGAACCGATTTTCTCCAAATTGTATGTACTTGCTTCAAGACTTGGAAAATTGCATCTCAGTCCGATAAAAAATGCGACCTGCGATCTTTTGTTCACAAGAATACATGGACGGAAGGACAGAGGGACTGACATACATAAATCGACTCAGAAAGTGGTTCGAAAAGTGTAGAAGCGACTTGATCGAAACCAGCGCCGCAGTGGCCGAAAAATGGCTCGTGAGCTGAACATATCGCAATATTCCATTCGGCAAATATTAAAAAATGAGCTCAGGGTAAAGCCATTGAAATTCCAATAAGTGCAAGAACTAACACCGCAACAGAAAGAAAATAGACTCAAAAGAGCTAAAGAATTGAAAATGTTGCACGTTCGGTTGGCCACCAGAACTCAAGCGCCCGCCATGGTGATGGTGTGGGCCGCCATAACAGCCGATGGTTGCTCTCCTCTTGTATTAATCGACCGTGGCAAAAGAATAAATGCCAAATATTATCGCGAAAATATTCTGGAGTGTATACTAAAACGTTGGGCACGCTAACAATTTGGCCGCATACCTTGGCCACTCCAACAGGACTCAACACCATCGCACTCAGCACGCGCCACACAAGAATTGTTACAAAATAAGGTTCCTCGCTTCATTTCCAGCACACAATGGCCATCAAAATCTCAGGATACCAATCCGTTGGACTATTGTGTCTGGAGTATTTTGGAAAGCAATGTTGTTGGCACTAAAAAATACCAAAGTGTCGATCACCACAGGCAAGCGCTTCGCCGGGAATGGCCCAAAATGCCGCAGAGCAACATTCGGGCAGTTTGTAACGGTTTCTTTAGCCCTTTGAAGGTCATAATTCGTGCCAAAGGTGACCAATTCAAACAAATCTAAACTTATTCTGAAATTTGATGATTTTCCGACATTTTTGCTTTCATTCAATAAAATTTAAAAAAAGTGTAAAAATTATGGCGTTTGACTTTGTTGCAGTTTTTTATTTCATTATATAACTCATTTTCAATACCAAAAGTCCTGTAGACACACATCTGACAAAAATTTTATCAATCTACTTCATTTCATTCGGAAGCTAGAGTGATTTCCACAGACGGATGGACAGACAGACGGACGGACATTATCGGCACAGAATTTTATGCTGATGAAGAATATATTTACTTTGTAGGGCCTAAATTGTGTATTTCGAGATGTTACAAACGGAATAACGAACTTAATATCCCCCCACACCATGGTGAAGGGTAAAAAAACTGTGAAAAAAAACTTTAGCTTCCGAACGAATTGAAGTAGGTTGATAAAATTTTACTCAAAAATGTGTTTGGTATGCAGGATTTTTGGCTTTGAAAATGGGCTATAAAGGACCACGTTTCAAATTTCGTATTTGAAGTTCCTAATAGGTTATACAGTCTATAACAGAAAACTGTCTATGTAGGCCCAAGTCTCCGTATAGCACCCCTATATCGGTAGCTACCAATATTCAGTATTTTGATGATATTAATGACCTTATTTACGTAATTGTTTCAAATTTCGCTTTTGCAGTTAGTAATGGGTACTACAGCCTGAGCTACAAAATTGCTTTGTAGGTCCACATTTTCGTATAGACCTCTATTTATTTTAACAGATTTTTTATTTATTTCCAAATTGATCCCAAATGGTCGAGGGCATTCAAAGTTCGGCCGGACGAATTTATTACTCTTTAACTTGATTCTTTTTTTTTTTTTTTTGGCTATAAGATTTTTCTTTTTTGGTGACTCACAGTGAAATTTGATGCAGAACTATTTTGTCTTTGACGTCATCCTCCTAAAATGATGCCTTAATGGGTGAATTTTGTCTAAACTCATCCAAAAATACGTTTTTAATATTGATGAATTCTTGGCGTTTTTAACCGTACAATATTTTGCAACTTTTAGTACATTCTTGTTTAAAACGCGGTCATATCTATTAATTTATGTACAAAATTTTTAGATGGAGATCAGAAAAGGAATCATTTTATCTAAAAAAATATTTTTAGTATTTTCAAGTGCCATATAGTACTAGTTTTTCCAATAGTAACTCTCATGTAAAAATTCCGCCCTTTATTGATTTTTCCCCTCCATTTTCATACTACCTACCATCATCGCAAATTGTTTGCCATCTTTCACTTAGCCGAGTCTGTGTGCGGTAAATGGTATGCTTGTACAGTTGTTAAACGATTATCGTTATTTAATCTCTGAAAGAAAATGTTTTAAACATTCTCTATTCACAGCACTTGTGTTCCCTTTTTTTATTTGTTGTTGGCAATTATTCATTTCTACACTTGGTGGAAATTCTCGATGTTTATGGTAAAAACACACACAAAGTCACGCAGGCTATTGCCATAGTAAAAAGGGTTAATATAACAGTAAATGCAACTTATTTTTAATATATTTTTAAATTTTTACTATTCTTGCCGCTCATTCAGACGTTTAATAAGTTTGCGTGCCTTGGGTCATATATGTTGGAGAATTTAATGAACAGCGAGATAACACCATGGCCGGAGTATTATAACTGAATGTGTTAGAGAGTTGCATGAAATTGCAAACGAAAGACTTAGGCAACGAACATGGTTTGCAATTTTGTTGCTGGCCCAAAACGTTGAGTACGACAGACTGCAGTTCTTCAACTTCTTGGTTGCTGTTTAACAAATTTTCCATGGAAAACGTTAAGTGTATATTATTAAAAATGTGTTAAGCATAAATTATAATTATTTTGTAGATCGCTCTCTTTGGGCGAATTAATGAAAAACTAACGACAGAGCAAAAACGTTCTTAGACCATTGGCGCCCAACATTACAAGTAAGTTGAGCAGAAAATATGGTTATTTTACGCAAAAATAAATTTTGTTTAAATGGAAATTATCGAAGGCAGTACATTGTTGTGGGGTTTTTCAGAATAGATGTTATGTATCTTAGATTGTTTATACACATGTATGCTTCAATATCCACCAAAATTATTTGGCAATGGTCGACAAAAAGTTAGATAAGATTGATTTGCTGACAGAGGAGGTAGCACAAAGGAAAGCCTTACACATAGGGGCTTCCAACACTCATAGCTACTGAAATTTTTGACCCACTGTGGGAGAGATATCTGAAGGATTGGGCCGATATTGCCCTAACACTCCAAAGTCTTATTCAAATATTTTAGTATATGTATTTTAAATTTAATCGTCTACAACGTGAAATGAAAAAACTGCAACCAACTTCAGACTGCTGTCATTTCTAAGCCACTCATCCGACAGTTGTTAAAACTATTCCAGTGACAAATCATGATATTGTTTATAAAAGTACAAAAGCATTTTGCCGAGAATTTTCCAGAAAAAAAGTTATTCGTGATGGAATTCAAGCGTGATAGTGTGATTTCTTTATATTTGGCAGGAAACCCACAAATGTGAATAAATATTTTGTGTCGCGTACCATCGCTCGTTACCGTGATACTGGTAGCGTGGCCCAACGTCAAGGAAGTGGAGGGAAATAAAAAAGCAACATCAGCAGAAACGGTTCACAAATTAAAGAAGCGACTTGATCGAAACCCGCATCGCAGTGGTCGAAAAATGGCTCGTGAGCTGAATATATCGCAATATTCCATTCGGCAAATATTGAAAAATGAGCTCGGGGTAAAGCCATTGAGATTCCAGAAGTGCAAGAACTTACACCGCAATAGAAAGGAAAAAGACTCAAAAGAGCTAAATAGTTGCTTCGCTTGGCCGAAAGTGGTGAACTGCCGAATTTGGTTTTCTCCGATGAGAAAATATTCTTTGTCCAGCAGTTTGTAAACAAGCAAAATGATCGTGTCAAACAGGTTAGCTGAAAATGTTCACCTTCGGTTGGCCACCAGAACTCAAGCGCCGGCCATGGTGATGGTGTGGGCCGCCATAACAGCCGATGGTAGCTCTCCGCCCGAATTAATCGACCGTGGCATCAAAATAAATGTCGAATATTATCGCGAAAATATTCTGGAGGGTGTATCAAAGCCTTGGACACGCAAATATTTTGCTCGCAGACCTTGAACAATCCAACAGGACTCAGCACCATCGCACTAAGCACGCGCCACCCAAGAATGGTTACAAAATGCGGTTCCTCGCTTCATTTCCAGCGCACAATGACCACCAAAATCTCCGAAGTATTTTGGAATGCAAGGTTGACACTAAAATATACCAAAGTGTCGATGACCTCAAGCAAGCGCTTCGCCAGGAATGGCCCAAAATACCGCAAAGCAACATTCGGGCAACGTGTGACGGTTTCATTGGCCGTTTGAAGTCCATAATTCGTGCCAATGGTGACCAATTCGAACAAATCTAAACTTATTCTAAAATCGGATGCTATTTCCGAAATTTTTTGCTTTCAATCAAAAGAATTTGAAAAAAATCTGTAAAAATTATGGCGTTGGACTTTGGTGCAGTTTTTTATCTCCTTGGCTTTCTCATACATATAGAATAATTTGAAAAAAAAAAAACTGGCCATTCTGCAACAGGTACCAGAAGGGTTGAATCGACATATCACATCTTCATGCACGATCTAGTATAGGTATCAAGATTCCGAACATATATTATGGCCTACGTTCAAAGGGTTTTCAAATAAATGCTTTTACAAAGTACGGGATTTTTATACCCTACACCACATAGTGGCAAGGGTATTATGTCTTTTAAGGATCATCATAGAATCATGTCGTAATATTCATTCGACAAAAAATGATATTTGGTACAAGCTATCTTATAGAGCTCAGAAATACCTTTTCCAAATTTTAACGAGATCTGCTAAGATTTGGATATAGCTCCCATACATATCCTTGATCCGATTTCAGGTTTTTGTGCAAATAATGGCTAATACCAGCCCAAATGCAGTGAATTTCGGGACGTATGCTTCTATTTTGTGAAACTCGGCTCCGATATATATTTTTTTAATATAATCCTTCTCGAAGTAATATCATGCACTCTATAGCAATGTAATTTGGTATAAAAGATTAAAATGTCTCCGTCAAATTAAGTGAAAATCGGACCAGAATTGAATATGTATATTACTGCTCTAAGGCCAAATTTTGATAGGTGGTATGATCTACTTCAAATTAATTATTTTGTTACGGGAGCTCTACTAAATATGCATAAGCCCGACTTTTGACTTTTCCTAACTGTTTTTTTATATGTTCACTCACTTCCATACAAATATAGCACGCTTGAATGACACATTCAAGGACAACTCACACTTTTTCCCTCAAAATATTTATTAACGGATTTATTTCCAAAAGCTCGACCGAACACATCCAACTCGTGTCATATGAGACGCGTGCGATTATGATACCTAAAATATCAATTTCATTTCAATGAATCATCGCAAAAAATAGCAAATATTTCAAATATCACTTTGAAATAGTGTTCAATCCTAAGTGATTGATATTTGGGAAGTCGGTCAAAATATTTGAAATTGATATACAAAAAAAATATTAATGAAAGAGAATAGGAAAAGAAAAAATATCACATTAATACACTGACAAAAACAGACAAGATTTAATTTGAGTGACTAGCACTTGCCAGCTACTTCATCAGCGAAGAGTCCACCTTAAAATGTTAGATTCGTTTCAGCAGTTCATATTGATACCCAAATTAAATTGAAGAAACCAAGAGTGACCTCAATATCAAATTTCAGGATTCAAGCTCTATCAATTCACTCAAGTGCAAAATTAGTACTATTTAGTATTCACAGTTCTCATTCCCAAATCCACCACCTTTTCTGAAAACTATATACTAACAGTGGCCTCCATATCAAATTTCAGAATGAATTCCAGCTCTATCCTAAGACTCAATCCCAACATATAATACCATAGTTTCGGTACAGTAATGCATCCCTAAAACTACCTCCGTTTTTACAACACAGACACAAACGGTGACCTCGATACCAAATTTCAGAAATCCATCTCTATGCCAACAACCAACGGCAAATTTGTGGTATTTTTCGTGTGTTTATAGTGCGGATTTCCAAAAATCCACCTCCAACTCTGACGCCAACATAGACATCAAATTCAGGGTTTCAGCTCTTTAATTTCCAAGATTACCAAAATTTAGTACAATTATAGTATGTATATCCAACACCAGCTCCTTCTTTCAATCACAGACACTAACAGTGACATCCATATCAAATGTCAGATCTATTCCTTCACCCAATACCAAATATTGTACTATTAGTACTTCTGGTGTAATTATAGTACACATTTCCAAAACTAAATTTGTTATTGGGTAAAGGGTAGGGCTGGAAACCTCAAATTTTGTTATTGAGATCTCTGTTGGTATTTGGAATAGAGCTCCATATCTCAATTCCAGATACCAACAGAGATCTCACTAGCCATGTCCGTCCATCTGTGGAAATCATTCAATTTCCGAACGAAATAAAGTAGGTTGATAAAATTTTGCTGAAATGTATATTAATGTCTGCAGGACTTTTGGTATTGAAAATGGGCCATGTAGGTCCACGTTTTGGTATAGCCCCCATACAACGGCACCTTCCAATATTCAGTATTTTGATGATTTTGGCGACATTATTCACCGGAATTGTTTCAAATTTGGTATTCGAATAGCCCCCATATAACGGCACCTTCCGATATTCAGCATTTGGATAATTTTGGCGACATTATTCCCCGGAATTGTTTCAAATTTGGTATTCGAAGTTCGTAATGGATATTACAGCCTATGACAGAAAATTGTCCGTGCAGGTCTACGTCTTCGTATAGCCCACATATAACGGTACCTCCCTATATTCGGTATTTGGTTGATTTTAGCGACATTATTCACCGGAATGGTTTCAAATTTGGTATTTAAAGTTCGTAATGTATACTTCAGCCTAAGACAGAAAATTGTCCGTGCAGGTCCACGTCTTCGGTACATATAAAGGTGCCTCCCGATATTCGGTATTTGAATGATTTTAGCGACATTATTCACCGAAATTGTTTCAAATTTGGTATTTGATATTCGTAATGGGTATTACAGCCTATGACAGAAAATTGTCTGTGCAGGTCCACGTCTTCGCATAGTCTGCATATAATGGTACCTACCTATATTCGGTATTTTGACGATTGACCGGTTTTATTTTTCAAGTTTCGCATTTGAATATTGTAATGAATTATGACAAAAGTTTCCTATACAGGTCCACGTCGTCGTATAGACCCTAATAAAACGGCTATATTCGGTATTTTTAACATAATTTTTTACGATTTTTAATTTTTCAAATTCCTTCCAAATTTCTAAAAATTTCGTCGTATTAATAATTTCATGCAATCGTCCATAACGATCCATAATATTTTGTGTTCCATGTTTATTTTTTCAGTGTTGACCTGTTAACACTTAACAGGTACCTCGTCGAACCTTGGAGTGGAGCGTGTGATTTCTCTGTCTCCTTGCACTGTCACACACTCCTCTTTATGTCATGCTTCATTTGAAATCGTTCATCGGCAACATGTTATAAACTCTAGCCACATTTGAATCTAAAAATTACGGATTTTTTTACGATTTTGTTGTTCTTCTTGTCCACAGTTCTGCAAAAAAATTAAGCTTTTTCGATAAACTTTTAAGGTTTCTCTAGGTTAAGTGAATTACGTTTAAGGTTTACCTGTTGTTTTAAGAGATGACTTTTTTAAAAAGAAATTTATGACATCATCATTTAAATTATGATCGAAATGTTGATGATGATGATGCCGATGATGACCACCGACCACTTAACAACCCATCGACAACATGCAAAGTTTAAAAACTTTACTTCGACTATCATTTTAATTATTTATGTTATTCTGGTTGATGAGCTTGTTAATATATGTGTGTATCATTAAAATGGACACGATAACAGCATTGTCGATGAAACATATTGACGATTTTTGTTTAATATCTTGAATGAATTTTGTTAAATGTTGGGATGTATGGCATGTAATTTGTTAAAAAAAATCAAATTTATGGCGATAGATTAACAACGTATGTAAAAAATTGTTTTAAACGATGTTACGTCCAACTTGTTGGCTTGTTTTTTTCTAAACTGATTGACAACTGGGATGTTTGGCAAACCTATTATTGTCAAAATTAAAAAAAAAAGAAAGTACATTAGAGGTAGCAAAAAAATGTGGATCGGTGTTTTAGTCACCCTTTTAAATCGACAGCTTGTGTTCCCAGAGTGTCCACATAGGTTCACGTTTTGCTTTAGTCCCCATATAACTGTACCTTCAGATATTTGGTATTTTAATGATTCCAGACACACATTTTACCGGATTTTTATACCCTCCACCATACTATGGTCAGCGTAAAATTCTAAGACGAACGAATTGAGATACAAGGCTAAAATTTTGCACACATGTCTAGTTTGCCAGTAGGCAGGTTAAGTTCGTAAATGGGCCATGTAGGTCCACGTTTTCATATAGCCCCCATATAACGGTACCTCCCGATATTCGGTATTTTGATGATTTTAGCGACATTACTCAGCGGAATTGTTTCATATTTGGCATTTGAAGTTTGAAATGGATACTACAGCCTAAGGCAGAAAATTGTCTATGCAGGTCCACGTCTTCGTATAGCCCACATATAACGGTACCTCCCAATATTCGGTATTTTGATGATTGTAGCGACATTACTCAGCGGAATTGTTTCAAATTTGGTGTTTGAAGTTTGAAATGGGTACTACAGCCTAAGGCAGAAAATTGTCTATGCAGGTCCACGTCTTCGAATAGCCCCCATATAACGGTACCTCCCAATATTCGGTATTTTGATGATTTTGGCTACATTATTCACCGTTTATTTCATGTTTCGAATTTGAATATGGTAATGGCTTGTGGCACATCGTACAGGCCCTAATATAACGGCTATATTCGGTGTTTTTAAAATGTTAAATACCCCTATACAATGGTATATTTCGACATTTGGTATTTCGCCAATTTTAACCACATTTTCAACGAAATTAACTTAAAATTTGAATTTAAAGTTCCCAATAGATACCACATTTTTGTGGCAGATAACCAATTACGTTTACGTTTTTATATAGCACCTATATAACAGCACCACTCGATTACGGTGAAAATTCAGCAGATTATAAAAGCAGAGCTATAAAAAAGAAGACACGTGAATCAGCATTTTTAGAGTTTAAATCGCAAAGAAATCCTAATAAAATATTCGGATTTAGATTCCTCAAAATCCATGTATTTTAGGTATATAGTGTCACAGACAATATTGCAGATAAAACCGTAGCTCCCGTAACAAAAGAAGTTATTTCATGTAGATCATACCATTTATCAACATTTGGCTTTAGAGCAGTTATACTTTGCTATATCACCTGGTGGAGGATTCTATTAAAATATATATATATATGTATATATATATATATATATATATATATATATATATATATATATATATATATATGTATATATATATATATATATATATATATATATATATATATATATATATATATATATATATATATATATATATATATATATATCGAAGCCAAGTTGCAAAAATGCAAACGTACGTCCCGAAATTCACTCCTTTTGGGCTGATATTAGCCATTATTTGCACAATAAACCTGAAATCGGATTAAGGATATATATGGGAGCTATATCCAAGTCTAAGCCGTTCTCGATAACATTTGGCAAAGGTATTTCGAAGCTTTATAAGATATCTGGTACCAAATATCATTGTTGTCGAATGTATATTACGGATGTGAGGCACTTAAATATCAAATCGGATGAAACATATATATGGGAGCTATAGCTATACCTGAATGTGATTTCCTGTGATTTTCACTAAAATTTGAAGTACTTGCTACGGATCTGAATCCCGTCGGATGTGCCAAAATTGATTTTCACCAAAATTTGAGGTATTTGCTTCTAGCCTCGGTGGGATGTACCAAAATTCAGGTCATATGGACTTTTATTGGCCTTTTGGTGGCTGGAAAACCACAAGTGGCTATCGTTAGAGCACTCCAGTGTTTAAATGTGAATAGATCTATTGTGTCTCAAACCGTCGCTCGTTACCGCGATACTGGTAGCGTAGCCCGACGTCAAGGAAGTGGACGGAAGAAAACAGCAACATCAGCAGAAATGGTTCGAAAAATAAAGGAAATAAAAGATCGAAACCCGCGTCGTAATGGCCAACAAATGGTTTGTGAGCGGAATATATCGCAATATTCCATTCGGAAAATATTAAAAAATGAGCTCGGGGTAAAGAAAGAACTTACACCGCAACAGAAAGTAAATAGACTCAAAAGAGCTAAAGAGTTCCTTCGCTTGGCCGAAAGTGGTGAACTGCCGAATTTGGTTTTCTCCGATGAGAAAATATTCATTGTCCAGAAGTTGGTAAACAAACGAAATGATCGTGTATACTTGCCAAAGAGGTCAGCTGAAAATGTGCCCCTTTCGGTTGGCCACCTGAACTCAAGCGCCGGCCATGGTGATGGTGTGGGCCGCCATAACAGCCGATGGTCGCTCTTCTCACGTATATTAAAAGCTGAATATTAAGGCCAAAATATTCTGGAGGGTGTATTAAAGCCTTGGGCACGCAAACATTTTAGCCGCAGACCTTTTACATTCCAACAGGACTCAGCACCATCGGACTCAGCACGCGCCACCCAATAATGGTTACTACAAAATGAGGTTCCTCGCTCCATTTCCAGCGCACAATTGTCACTAAAATCTTCGCATTACAATCCGTTGGACTATTGTGTCTGGAGTATTTTGGAAAGCAAGGTTGGCACTAAAAAATACCAAAGTGTCGATCACCTCAAGCAAGCGCTTCGCCGGGTATGGACCAAAATACCGCAGAGCAACATTTGGGCAGCGGTTTCATTGACCATTTGAAGGCCACATTTCGTGCCAAAGGTGACCAATTCAAACAAATCTAAAATTATTCTAAAAGTTGATGCTATTTCCGAAATTGTTTGCTTTCATTCATTGAATTTAAAAAAAAAGTAAAAAATTATGGCGTTTGACTTTGTGGCAGTTTTTTTATCTCACCCTCACTTAAGAGGCAATAAGTCACTCAACTTTTACAATTATATATACCTATATAGATTTCTGAACTCTGGCTCTAAAATTAAAATATTTTTTTAATATTTAATACCTTTTATAAGACAAAGTACAAAGGTCCAAAAAAACACTTTCTCTTGTGGCCAACATCAATAATGATCACCATGCGAATTTTAAAGATTTCATCTCTAAAATTATAGAATATTGGCCCAAAAGCGCATATATTATTACTATTTAGTACCCTTTTATATAAATTTACAAATCACGAACTTACCTTATGTCTCGTGACCTATATGCACTTCTATCTATCACTTTTTAGTACGAATTTCCAAAAACTCAAACACATCTGATGTCTCGTATTACTAGTGTTCCGCTTTAATACGAGATTTAAGGATTGTAGCCCTAAAGGTATGTAATATAATATATTCGCAGTTTTTAGTACTTTTTAGCACCTTCGCACATTGGAAGAAAGTCTAAGTGAGATTTCAAAAGTTTTCAATACAGCCCAATTAAATTTGACCCACGCTATCCTCTATAACTCGGCTAACTTTGAGAATTAGTGCTTCTAACCATAAGGTTTTGGTCACATATTAATTCCTAAACCCCCACCCCACCCCTACCAACAACAAAAACAAACCTTTTATCAAGCTCTCGCAATTGTTCCATACGCCCAAACAACAACAACAATCCAAGCCGCCTGTCAAACGGAACCCCGCCATTCAAACGAAACGAATGATGAAATTATTGGCTTTATAATTAAACGTTATGTGTATCCGACAAATGAGTTTAAAACTTGTAAATAGAAAGAAGTTATTAATGAGTAAAAAATAAATCCAAAGCAACAACTGCAAGCAAAAGCTAGAACAACAACAACAAAATATGAACCCCCCTCCATGCAAGCACAAAATGCAACAAAGCGGCAAAAATGCAACATTTATACACATGATGTTGTTGTTGCTGTTGGCAGCATTTTCTGTTAAAACCGAGAATTGAATTGATGTTGTTGTTTTGATATTTTTATTGCAGTTTTTGTTGTTGTTATTGTTGTTGTTTCAACATCTAAATACAAATATGCCAGCATTTTAACGTGTTATTAAAAGTTTAATCGAAACGTTTTGATTTTATTGTTCACATTTGTAGCTAGTTACGCAGTTGTAGTTATTGTTGTTGTTGTTGCTGCTGTTACTTTTTTGCTCATTCTACAGCGTTGAGCTGCAATGCCTGACTTGTTGCAGCACTTAGTTGTAATTTTAAGCTTAAATGCATTGCATTCTAAAGCAATGGCCCATTATTATTTTTGTTATGGATTTTTTTGTTCGCTGCACCATCTGAAGGAGGGTATATTTGGTTGGTCAATGGGTTTGTAATTCAGCGAAATAGTTCTTTGAATTGGAAATGTTTTGCAAATGTCCTTCACTTATTTTTATGAATGGAAATTGAGATTTCGAATTCGGATTTCATGGAACGGCAACTGTGGCCCTATAGGGGACCAAACTGAAATGGTCCTGTTCGAGCAATTTTCGCCGGCGTCTTTGTCTGGCTTAAGTTGAAGGACTATTTGACCCATTTTCTATTAATCTGGTTGGCTTGCGCCTCCATTAACTCTTGAAAGGACTTTTCGATTGAGTTAAAATTTTGCACTTTGTATAAATTAATAAGTAAAAAAGCTGTAAGTTCTTGCGGGCCGAACTTTGTATACCCTCCACCATTTGGTACAAATTTGGTAATTTTCAAAAAAATAAAATCCGTTAAAAATTCTTATAAAATCTTAAAAATACCGAATGTAGCTGCTATATTAGGGTCTATACGACGATGTGGACCTGTATAGGCATTTTTTGTCATAAACCATTACAATATTCAAATGTGAAACTTGAACAAATAAGAAAGTTGTAAGTTCGGCCGAGCCGAACTTTGAATACCCTCCATTTGGTATAAATTTAACAATTTTCAAAAAAATAAAATCCGTTAAAAATTCTGTTAAAATCTTGAAAATACCGAATGTAGCCGTATGTTGGAGTCTATACGACGACGTGGACCTGCATAGGCAAAATTTGTCACAAGCTATAACAATATTCAAATGCGAAACTTGAAACAAAAAATCTGTTTCGAATGTACCTAAAATCATCAAAATACCGAACATAGTGAGGTACCATAGGGGTTATATAAGGTGGACCTGCACAGACAATTTTGTGGCATAGGCTGTAGTCTTCATTAAGACCTTCAAATACCAAATTTGAAACAATTCCGGTTAATAATGTCGCTAAAATCACCAAAATGACGAATATCGGGAGTTACCGTTATATGGGGGCTATACGAAGACGTGGACCTGCACTGACAATTTTCCGTCGCAGGCTGTACTATTCATTACGAACTTCAAATACCATATTTGAAACGATTCCGGTGAATAGTGTCGCTAAAATCATCAAAATGCCGAATATCGAGAGGTACCGCTATATGGGGGCTATACGAAGACGTGGACCTGCACAAACAATTTTCTGTCATATGCTGTAGCACCCATTATGAACTTCAAATAACAAATTAGAAACATTTCCGGTGAGTAATGTCCATAAATCACCTAAATACCGAAAAAGGGAGGCTATACCAAAATGTGGACCTACATCACCCATTTTCAATACCAAAAGTCCTGCAGACATAATACACATTTCAGTAAAATTTTATCAACCTACTTCATTTCGTTCGGAAGCTAGAGTGATTTCCACAGACGGACGAACATCGCTAAATCGAAATAGAATTTTATGCTGATCAAGAATATATGTACTTTGTGGGGTCTTTGAGGTGTTACAAACGGAATGACAAACTTAATATACCTTCCATACTATGGTGGAGGGTATAAAAAATTCTTGCTTTTATTTTTATGGGTTGAAGATACAGAGATTGCTTATTTGGTAGGAAACATTCTCCTCTAATGTTCCTAATACCCGACGTGCCGTGCAAAAACACTCACCTTTTCCACTGTGGCAAAAGGATTTGTGCGTATATGTGTATATATATATATTTATATATATATATATATATATATATATATATATATATATATATATATATATATTTATATATATATATATATATATATATATATATATATATATATATATATATATATATATATATATATATATATATATATATATTTATATATATATATATATATATATATATATATATATATATATATATATATATATATATATATATATATATATATATATATATATATATATATATATATATCATTTGATACTGTCAAAACGTTCCTAGCCGAAATAACGGTTTTAGACCCTAGATCTCTTTAGACCAACTCCTTTTCAGGACATTTGGAGTCGATCTGGCGATGTCCGTCTGTCTGTCTGTCTGTCTGGTTGGTGCGTACCATAACTCTCGAAAGGAGTATCCGATTTGGTCCAAACTTGGTACATCGTAATATTTTTGTCAAACGTAGATCGAGTTCGGAGATGGGCAATATCGGTCCATTCCTTCTTGTACCTCCCCCACAAAAAATCGATATTTTCAAAATATATATTTTCTGTACAAAAAGAGAAAAGATAATTCGATTTTACTCCAACTTTGCAAATCCTAATATTTTCGTCAGTGCTAAGTCAGGTGCAAAAATGGACAATATCGGTTCACTCCATCATATACCTCCCCCACAAAGGGTCAAGCTTTTGAATAATTATAACTCTTATAAAATGTGATGTAAGAGTCCGATTGTTTTCAAAATTCACACATCCCAATATTTTTATTAACCCAAGGTCTGGTGTTAAGATGGAATATTTCGGTTCACTCCTTACGGTACCTCCCTCACAAAAGGTCGAAATTCATTAAGCTCATAAAATGCGAAATTAACATCCGATTCCATTTAGACTTGGCACATCTGAATATTTCCATTAACACGGGATCTATTATAAAAACGGCAGATATCGGTCAAAGTTTTGAATAAACAAAACGTTTATAAAATCCGAAATAAGCATCAGGTTCTCTTTATATTTCACACATCCCATTATTTCTATTAACGCAAGATTTGTTGTGAAGATGGGATATATCGCTCCACTCCTTCTGCTACCTGCCCCACAAAGGGTCAAAATTTTGAATATCCACGAAGCTCATAAAAAGCGAAATTACCATTCGATTTCTTTCCAAACTTGGTACATCTTAATATTTCCATCAACACAAGATCTATAGAAATCGGACCATTCCTTCTGGTACCTGCCCCACATTGAGTTCAAGATTCTGTAAAACAAAAAGCTCAAAGAAGGCGAAATAAGCGCCCAACTCTCTTCAAATTTTAAACATACAAACATTTTTGCTAATACAAGATCTGTTGTGAAGATGATATATATCTGGGAACCCCTTCTGGTACCTCACCCACAAAGTGTAATAATTTTCAATACATTTATCTGTCATAACTTGAGAAACAAGTCAGCGATTTTTTACAACTAGCTATATCTAAATATATCTCACTTAACCAGAAACCTGAGATTAATATTGATTTTATGTATGAAATAATGTTCGATTTTCTTGTAATTTTGTCCATACCAATATCTTTATCTGTATTGTAGATGAAGCATGAAAATGGAATACTTCGGTCGGCTATATCTGGCACTTAAAAAATATCAGATATGTCATATAAAGCGGAGGAAGTTACCAATAAAGTCCAAACCTGACACGTCGCAATATTTATGTATTTATTTAGGTCCGATACGAAATGAACAATATTGTCCTATTCTTTGGGGTAGAGGGTCAACAATTTGAATAATCAGTAGTCAAAATATATTTAAACCATAGAACATTGGCTGAGGGTATAAATCTGTCGGCAAAACCGACTGATATTTTTTAACATATTTTCAAAAAAAAAAAAAAACTGACCACTTTTGTGACCCGCTGGAAGTTTAGACTTTCTGCCTACATCTACATTTTCGTGTTTTTGTATGCAATATTGCCGAAGATATTATATTCCTAAAATCAACGGGTTCCAAGGAATCTTAATCCGAAACCTTCAAAAAATGTGGAAGTTTAGTTTGTGAAGTATACTTTCGAAACGCAGATGCACGTGCGGTCTTTTTTAGCTCCGCTTTCATAATCAGCAGGATTTCCCCCGTAATTATTGAAAATATTGGAACCCATTCCACATAGAGCAAGTTTTTTACCATAGGGTATCGCATAGCCAACCATCTACTGAATAGTTTGCTCTACATTTGCCGTTCATTCACTTCTATTGGCATGGATTTAATAAAACACACAAGTGCAAATACATGCATTGAAAAAATGTTGTGCATGTGTGGGTTTTGATTTTTGTTGTTGTTATTATTATTGGTATGGTTTTTTAATGGCCCATGTTTCATGGCGATTTGTTGTTCTCTATTTGTTATTAGTAATTTTTAGATTTCAGTGCCTTTTTTCATTTGTTCCATTTGTTGTATAGAATTTGTGTGGGTTGTACTGTTCTTTTATTATTGAATGTTTTTTTTTTTTATTTTTTTGATTTTTCGTTTCGTTTTGTTTCATTCGAAACGAAATGTAGTAATTTGTCGTCGTTTTATGACATGCACAATTTCAAGTTTTAATTTGATCTTTTTGTTACTCTCTTCTATAAATATTTAGTTTAAATATCGTTTATAAACAATTTCCTGCCTGCTTTTCAATGTTGGAGATTATGCATGAAATAAATATTTAAAAAAAAATACAATAACAAAAATAGCACAATTGACAACAAACTAGAACAGCGATGAAGGTAGCAATTTATATTTTTTTAGAAAAAAAAAACGGCTAGACATTTCTTTTAATATAAATTTTTTCGACTAGTTTTATTATGAGAAATTAAAAATTGGTGCTACATATTTATTTGTAAAAGAGGATAGTTTGGATTAAAGTCGTATTTTCATGAAATTAAGAACTCTGATCAAATAATGTCTATACAGAACGTGAAGTTCTAAAATGAAAATACTATATTTCATATTTTCGAATAGTACAATGTGTAAAAACAAGTTAAAAATAATCCGTCGGTTTTGCCGACTGATGTATACCTTCAGCCACTGTTCGTTTATTTGAATATATTTTGAATTCCTTCAAACTGTTGACCCTCTATGAGGGGTGGTTCCAAAGGAGTGGGCCATTGTTGTCAATTTTGTATCTGATCTAAGTCTGACATAAATGTGGCACCTACTTCATTCACCTTTACATGAGAAATGTAGTAATTTTTTGAAAATTAAAAAAGTGAGCGTAATTGAGCAGATAAAGTGGACCGAAGTATTCTTCTTCATTTAGTATTGAAAAAAAAAAACTGTTGGGATGAGCATCTAACATTTATTTCCAAGTTTATGCAAAAAATTATCCATTACGAACTTCAAATACCAAATTTGAAACAATTCCGGTGAATAATTTCGCTAAAATCATCAAAATACCGAATATCGGGAGGTACCGCTATATGGGGGCTATACGAAGACATAGACCTTCATGGCCCATTTCCTGTGTTAGGCAGTAGTATTAATTACGAACTTCAAATACCAAATTTGAAAGAATTCCGGTTAATAATGTCGCTAAAATCAAAAAAGTACCGAATATCGGGAGGCACCGTTATATGGGGACTATACCAAAACGTGGACCTTCATGGCCCATTTTCAAAACCAAAAGTCCTGCAGACATAACATACAATTGAGTAAAAATTTATCAATCTACTTCAATTCGTTCGAAAGCTAGAGTGATTTCCACAGACGGACAGACGGACTGACATCGCTTAGAATAGAATAGACATAGAATTTTATGCTGATCAAGAATATATATACTTTGTGGGGTCTAAAATGCATATTTCGAGGTGTTCCAAACGGAATGACAAACTTAATATACCCTCCATACTATGGTGACCTTTTGTGGGGGAGCTAAAAAGGGGGTGGTCCGATATCTATCATCTTCACACCAGAGCTTGCGTTAATAGAAATATTGGGATGTGTAAAATTTAAAGGAAAGAGGATGCTTACTACGCATTTATAAGCGTTTTTGTTATTCAAAATTTTGACTATTTGTGGAGGAGGTGCCAGAAGGAGTGGAACGATATATTCTGTCTTCACGGCAAGTCTTGTGTTAGCGGAAATATTGGGATGTGCTAAGTTTGAAAATAATCTGATGCTCATGTCGCTTTTTATGATTTCAAAAAAAGAAATATTCAAAATTTTGACCCGTTATGGGGGAGGTACCAGAAAGCGTAGTATGACATATTTCAGCTTCACACCAGATTATGTATTGCTATATATATTGTGATGTTTAAAATTTGAAGAGAGAACCGGATATATATTTTTCAAATTATAAGAGATATAATTATTCAAAAATTTTCAATTTGTGGGCGAGGTACCAGAAGTTGTGGACCGACATATTCACATCTTCACACCAGATCTTAGGATAGTAGAAATATTGTCATGTGCGATAATTGAAGAGAATCGCATGTGAACTTCGTATTTCATTAGAATTATAATTATTCCAAATGTTCACCCTTTGTGTGGGAGATACCAGTAGAAATGGTCCGATCTCTACGATCTTTATAACAAAGCTTGTATTGGTAAAAATATTGAGGTGAGCTAAGTCTGAATGGAATCGGATGTTAATTTCGTGTTTTCTGAGCTCCATGAATATTCAAAATGTTTACCCTTTGTGGGGGAAGTAACAGAAGGAGTATACCAATATATTCCATCTTCACACCAGACATTTTGTTAATAAAACTATCGTGATAAAACTATCGTTATAAGAGTTATAATTATTCAAAATTTTGACCCTTTGTGGGGAGGTACTTGATGGAGTGTACCAATACTGTCCATTTTCGCACCAGACCTAGCAGTGATGTAAATATTAGAATATGCAAAGTTGGAGCAAAATTGGATTACCATTTCTCTTTCTGTGCAGAAAATATGTTTTTTTTTCAAAATTTCGCCCTTTTGTGGGTGGAGAAGAAGGAGTGGATCGATATATTCCATCTTCACACCAGACATTGTGTTAATAAAACTATAGTTATGTGTGTAATTTAAAGACAATCGGACCTTTACATCAAATTTTATAAGAGTTATAATTATTCCAAATGTTGACCCTTTGTTGGAGAGGTACCAGATTGAGTGGACCGATATTATCAATTTTAGCATCTGACCTAGCACTAATGAAAATATTAGGATTCGCAAAGTTGGAGCCAAATCGGATTATCTTTTCTCTTTCTTTGCAGCAAATTATTTTTTGACATTTTGTGGGGGAGATACCGTAGGAGATGGACCGATATTGTCCATCTCTGAACTCGATCTAAATTTGACAATAATATTTGTTTAGTTTGGATCAAATCGAATACTCCCTTCGAGAGTTATCGTGTGCACCAGCTAGACAGACAGACGGACGGACATCGCTAGATCGACTCCAAATGTCTTGAAACGGATTTGGTCCAAAGAGACCTAGGGACTAAAACCATTATTTCGATGAGGCACGTTTTGGCCGTATCAAATGATATATACCCTCTCTAGCCGTATGACTGAGGGTATTAAAATTTGTTCTACATATTTACTTGTAAAAGTAAATATTTTGGATTAAAGTCAGATATTCATGAAACTAAGAACTCTGAGCAAATATTTTCGAACGTGCTGTTTTAAAAGAAAATATATTTCATATTTTCGAATAGTAAAATGTCTAATAAAATGCCACAAAATACGATTCTAATGGTCCATGTTATTTATGCTGCTGAAATTTAGCTCCTAAATGTCGATTATGAGTTCATCTAATAACCCACCTACCACCAAATACAGTGCCGAAAACACTGACTGCTGTAACATGGTTGGCTGAATATTTTGAATGTTTCGATTTTAATTTCGTTTTTGTTGGTTTCTTGAGTTGCTAACAGAGTATTTGTTCAAAAAAAATTATTTACAATTTTTTGATCAACAAAATTGTTACCGCAATTCATTCATTAGTTCATTCAGTCCATCAGTCAGTCACCCAGTCACACGTTGTTGGGTTATTGGCTTTCTCGTGTGTGTGTGTGTGTGTTTGTTTGTATAGATTCCATTGTTATTAACTTGTGTTACCTTTAGGCATTTATTCTTCTACTTCATTGTTGAAATATTTACTAGTCTACAATACATGTATGTAAGTGTATGTGTAAGTACGTAAAATTATGGGTTCGTGTGTCATATTTTAGGTTAGAATACCTTTTCTATATTTATAAAAGAGGAAAATATATGAACATTTGATTGTTTGTTTGTTTGTAATTTATAGACTCAAAAACTGCTAAACAGATTTTCCTAAAAAAACTCCGTATATTCTACAGCATCGCCTGAAAGTAACATAGGCTATATACATTTTTAAAATTCCACTTGGAAATGGAATTATAGCATCAGAATCGAAAATATCTCCAAAAAATGTTCTTTTTGAATGCATATATTAATTGATCGTTTACAGACACAGTCTCCAAATTTAAAATGTATAACAGATATCAGTACAAAAATAAATTTTCTAAATTATATTGAAAATCGTTTCAGATTTGTATATAGCTTCCATATATATTTTCGGCCGATTTCACATATTTGATGCAACAAACACTGTATATTTGTCCGATTTCAATGAAATTCGGAAAGAGTGACGATATTTGGTACAAAAATAAATTTACCAAATTATATTGAAATCGGTTAAGATTTTGACATAGCTCCCATACTCGATAAGTATATTTGATTCCAATAAAATTTGGAAAAAGCTACGGAAATTGATCAGAAAATAATTTTGCCAAATCATACGGAAATCGGTTTAGATTTGGATATAGATTTTATATATATTTTCGGCAGATTTCGTATATTTTTATCCCACAAACACACTATGTATCTCCAATTTTAATGAAATTTAAAATGAGTAACCAAATTTGGTACCAAAAAAAATTTGACAAGTAAAAAAGTAGGCCGGGTCGAATTAGGAAATTTTCATAAAAATAAAATCCAATAAAAGTTATTTTAAAATCTTAAATACTGAATATTGAAAGTTTCCGATTTATGGGGGATATACGATATCGTGGACCAATATAGACAATTCTATTTCAGGGGGTATAGTACTCACAACTCCTTGTGTAGAATTTCAGACAATTCCATTGAAAAATGTGGCTAAAATCATCAAAATACCGAATATCGGGAGGTACCGATGGAAGGAAGGACAAAGTTAAATCGTCTTAAAATTTTACGCTGATCAAGAATATATACTTTGTTGGGTCTAAAACTATTATTTCGATGAGTTACAAACGGAATGACGAACTTATTATACCCTCCATACTATATATGTTGGAGGGTATAAAAATTATATTGAAATCACTACAGATTTGGATATAGCTCCCATATATAGTTTCGACCGATTTCAATGAAATTTGGAATTTGTGGCGGAATTTGGACTAAAAATAAATTTTGTCAAATTATAATGAAATCGGTCCAGATTTTCTCATGGACAGTTAGACTTGGCATGTTCATGCGTTGGCACACCGACCGAAAAAGAAATAAAACAAAAACGAATGAAAACGCAGCTAATTCGGCCGGGTCAAACTTTTAGTACCACCCCCCCCCCCCACCATTTTAATGGAACTTGAAAAATTAAAAAAAAATGCGTAGAAAAATGAATCCCCTTATATGGCGGCTATACGAAGACGTGGTCCTTCATAAGTAATTTTTATATCCTCCACCATAGTATGGAGGGTATATTAATTTTGTCATTCCGTTTATAACACCTCGAAGTATACATTTTAGATCCCATAAAGTATATACATATATTATTGATCAGCTATGTCGATTTCAACTCTATCCGTCTGTGGAAATCGCTCTAGCTTCCAAACGAAATGAAGCGGTTGATAAATATTTACTCAAATGTATATTATGTCTGCAAGACTTTTTTTATTGAAAATGGGCCATGAAGGTCCATGTTTAGGTTTGGCCCCCATATTGGAACCTATTTTCGGTATTTTGGTGATTTAAGCACATTATTCACCGGAATTTTGGTATTTGAAGTTCGTAATGGATACTACAGCCTATGACAGAAAATTGTCTGAGCAGGCCTTAATAATAGTACCTCCCTATATTCGCTATTTTTATGATTTTATCTACATTATTCACCGACATTTTTCAAGTTTCGCATTTTAATATTGTAATGGCTTATGCAGGCTTATTGTAATTGCATATGCAAGTCCACCCTAATATAATGGTAACTTTCAAAATTTTTAAGATTTTAACAAAATCTTTAACGGATTTTATTGTTTTTGAGAATTGCCAAATTCGTTCCAAATGGGGGAGGGAGAGACTTGCAGCTTCCTTACTTGTTTGTCATAGGCTGTAGTATCGATTCCGAACTTCAAATACGAATTTCGAAACAATTCCGGTGAATAAGACGTGGACCTGCATAGGCAATTTTCAGTCATAGGCTGTTACGAACTTCAAATACCAAATTTAAAACAATTCCGGTGAAAAATATAGCTTATATCATCAAAATATCGAATATCGGAAGGCATCGTTATATAAGGGCTAAACGAAGGCAATGATTTTTAAGAGCCAAATTTTATGGTGATGGCTTTACATTTATGCCTTCTATCGTGCTTATGTGGAATTTTAACATTTGATTTATGTATATATTTAGCTATATCTCAGATTTCTGAAAATTCTGAGCCTCAAATGTACCACTTTCGTGGTTCCGTCGCATAGTGATCTTCCGTACTACAAAAATACTCGCGGTTGAGTGAAAATTTTAACATTTTTCTCACAAAAATGATGATCTATTACTCCAGGTAAATATAATCCAATGACTATCGAAAACGGAAGTCTTCTGCCCTGTCCTAAACTCTAACGCCACGCAAACTCGGCCCATAATTGCGACCTGTATCGTGATTGCAAAATAATATGGATCAAAGGAAGAACGGACACACATATTTAGATCGACTCAGCCTGGCGAGATATAAGTTTGGATATATTAACATCGTGGGCCCAGAACCATTTTAAGGTGTTACAAACTTTTTGGTCCAATCAACAAGTGCCTAAGGGTATAGATTGATACGGCTGAAACGTGCCTCTTCGAAATAACTGTTTGAGTCACTAGCTCTCTTATGACCAAAACCGTTTCAGACTTTTGGAGTCGATCTAGAGGGAAATCCGTCTGTCTGGCTGAAGCATCGCACGATAACTCTCAAGTTCAGAGATGGAAAATATCGGTCCACTCATTCTGTTACCTCTTCCACAGCATTTGCACAGATAATAATTTACCTTATAGAAAAAGAAATTACCATCCACTTTTGTGCAAACTTCGAAAATCCTAAAATTTTTAGCAGTGCAAGATCGAATTTGGAGATGGGCAATATCGGTCCACTCCTTCTGGTACCTCTCCCCATAAAGGGCCAAACTTGTAAATAATTATAAGTCTTAACAAATATATGAAATCAGAATCCGATTCTCTTTAAATTTCACAATATTTCTACTAACACAAGATCTGCTAAGGAGATGGGATATTTCGACTCACTTCTTCTGGTACCTCACCCACAAGAGAATTCTGGGGTCTAAAAATCTTATTATGTGGGATAGAAAGCAGAATCGAAAACTTCATATACCCTCCATGGTTTGGTGGAACGCATGCGGCTAAAAAAAAGCACTTTTCAAAAAAATTTAACCCCGGTCCCCCATTTGAGAAATGGTATCAAGTTCCTCCGGCAAAACTTAATGGCACTCTTTCTGATTGATAATATTAAATCTACCCCGAATACATTTCCTCCACCTCCTAGTTCAGTTTCTAATAATCTCACCACCAACAATACGCATATCTCCCACTATCACTTCATCAGCATATCGCTTAATTTAAATACAACAATTTCTTGTTTTAAACAACAATCAACAAAATCTAATTTCCGCTTTAAGAGAAGCCAATAACAATTTTCAAAGAAATACCCATTACAAACCTGCAACGGGGGGTAATAGAGAAATAGACTTCCTCCCCTCCTCCAACCGCGCTGCAGCTTAATGGCAATGTTCCCACATTCAGGCATGCGCACTTCACCTGTCGTCTTAATGAAAACATAACCGAGTTGTTGTTACGTCAATAACGAAGACAGCATTTCAACGGCTAAAGAGATATGCATACTTCCATACTACATACATACATACATCAAATGGAAACTGATTTACTTTCCATTTCCAACGAGTGCAAGAGTGATCTCCTTCACCGCCGCTGATTTGCTGAATGGATGGAGTCAGTCAACAAGTCCGTCATTGAAATATCCAGTAGTCAAATGCATTTAAACTGTTACAAATCTGAACATTAAGGCAACACATGAGCACCTCTGTTGAAGTTGTTTTCATTTCTTTTCTCTCCTCGAAATGAAAATGATTTTCAAAAACACAAAAGTCAAGACAATCATTGAACAAAGGCCCCTCGAATCTGAAGTAATTATAAATCAAAATTAGATCCAATGTAGATTGGAAAATGTATCGAACCTTTTTTGAAGATCTCGCTATTGTTGGCATTCATTGATACCGTCGACTCATTGATGATTTAGGTTATGGCTTCCCAACTGGAATTGACTCTTGACATATACGCACAGTGGAAAGAACGGAGAACAATAAATGAGAACTGTATTCAATACAAATAAGTAACGTTCTGTGAGATGATTCATATAAAGCAAATAAAATAGGCTCGGAATTCTCCAACTTTGTGAAATTTTAACGCATGGATCGCTTTAATGAATCCTTAAATTTGTAAAACCAAAAAGGGAAGGGTATGTTTCCCCTGAGAACCTGAAGAGTGAAGTTGCAACTAATTTCGGTTGTCTGGGAGTCCCATATGTGTACCGAATAGTGGATATAGACAGAGAGAAAGAAGATTTTATCTATGTCAAATCGCATCTGATTCGTTTAACAAATATTGTTAAAAAAACCTGAAGTCCTTTAATCGGAAGTTATCGTTTAATGGGGACAATATCAATACGCGGACTTTTATAGGCAGTTCCTGGCAATAATGGTTTCACTAAATGGCCAAAACACCAAAAATTTAAAACCAGTAAGAAAAGGTCAAAAGTCGGACGGGGACGACTATATGATACCCGTAACATAAAAAGTAAATTTTGGGAATTTTTGTAGGTAGTAGGTCATAAGAACTATAAACCTTATTTGAATACATATCATGACATGAGAGTAGTCACAATTTGCGAAATATATCCAACTCTTAATCGATTTTCAGAGATGAAATTTTCCAAACAATATTTGTTTGGCCCAATGAACCCTATTGAAACTGGTGATAATCGGATCAGATTTAGATATAGTTCCCTTTTTTCTTCAACCGATTCCGATTTGGCACATCCAACCGAATTCAGGCCAGAAGCAAGTACATCAATCGATTCAGATATAGCTATAGCTCCCATATATATGTTTCATCCGATTTGGTGTCTGTGATCTTCATATTCGTAATATGCATTCGACAACAATGATATTTGGTACCAGATATCTTATAGAACTCGGAAATACCTTTGCCAAAGTTTATCAAGATCGGTTCAGGGTTGGATATAGCTTTCATATATATCTTCAAGCGATATCAAGTTAATTGTGCACCAAATGGCTAATATCAGCCCAAATGGACTGACTTTAAGCAATTACGACTGTATTCATCCCATAAACCAATAGTTCAAATTTGGAGTAAATCGGTTCAGATATATATAGCTATAGCTAAAATATATATATCATCCGATTTGGTGTTTAAGTACCTCACTTTTATAAAAAACGGCTAAGATTTAGATATAGCTCCATATATATCCTTAATCCGATTTCAGGTTTATTGTGCAAATAATGGCTAATATCAGCACAAATGGGTGAATTTCGGGACATACGTTTCATATTTGTGCAACTCGGCTCCGATATATATTTTTGTACCCTCCACCTTGGAAAGGAGGGTGTATTAACTTTGCCATTCCGTTTGTAACATGTCTAAATATTCGTCATTATCAGCATAAAATTCTGAGTCGATTTAACGATGTCCGTCTGTCTGTTGAAACCACGATACAGGCCACATTATTTGGCGTAGAGCGTCAAAATTTAGCAGAATAATTTGTATTGTGTCTAGGATGGTTGGTATTGAAAATGACATATATTGGTCCACGTTTTGGTATAGTCCCCATATAACGGTACCTCCCGATATTCGGTATTTTGATGGTTTTTGTCACATTTTTTCACTGATTTGTCTAAAAATTGGTATTTGTGGGTCATAATGGGTCCTAGTTCGTGTGGCGAAACATTGTAATTATAGGTCCACGTTTTGGTGTAGCCCCCTTATAACGGTACCTCCCGATATTCGGCATTTTAATGGTTTTTGCCACATGTCTTCTAATGTTTCTTTTACCCTAAGGTGGAGGGTATTTAAAGTTTGTCCGGCCGAACCTAATGTTTTTTTACTTGTTATACCCTCCACCTTGGAAAGGAGGGTATATTAACTTTGTCATTCCGTTTGTAACATAAATAATCCAAATATTCGTCGTAGACCCCATAATGTATATATATTCATAATCAGCAGTCCGTCTGTCTGTCTGTCCATCCATCTGTCTGTTGAAATCACGATACAGGCCACATTATTTGTCGTAGAGCGTCAAAATTTAGCAGAATAATTTGTATTGTGTCTAGGATGGTTGGTATTGAAAGTAACATACATCGGTCCACGTTTTGGTATAGTCCCCATATAACGGTACCTCCCGATATTCGGTATTTTAATGATTTTTGCCGCATTTTTTCATAGATTTGTCTAAAAATTTGTATTTGTTGGTTATAGTGGGTTCCGGTGACGAAACATTGCATGTATAGTTCCACGTTTTGGTATAGCCCCCATATAACGGAATCTCCCGATATTCGGTATTTGGATGATTTTTACCACATTTTTACACGGATTTGTCTGAAAATTGGTATTTGTAGGTCATAATAAGTCCTACTTCGTGTGGCGAAACATTGTATGTATAGGTCCACGATTTGGTATAGCCCCCATATATAAGGGTATCTCCCGATATTCGGTATTTTGATGGTTTTTGTCACATTTTTTCATGGATTTGTCTAAAAATTTGTATTTGTTGGTTATAATGGGTTCTAGCTCCGGTGGCGAAACATTGCATCTATAAGTCCACGTTTTGGTATAGCCCCCATATAACGGTACCTCCCAATATTCGGTATTTTGATGTTTTTGCCACATTTTTTCATGGATTTGTCTAAAAATTTGTATTTGTTGGTCATAATGGGTTCTAGCTCAGGTGGCGAACCATTGTATGTATAGGTCCACTATTTGGTATAGCCCCCATATAGCGGTACCTCCCGATATTCGGTATTTTAATGATTTTTGCCACATTTTTTCATGAGTTTGTCTTAAAATTGGTATTTGTTGGTCATAATGGGTCCTTCTTCGTGTGGCGAAACATTGTCCACGATTTTGTATAGCCCTGTATAGCGGTACCTCCCGATATTCGGTATTTTGATGATTTTTGCCACATTTTCCCAGAAATATGTCTAAAAATTGGTATTTTTGGGTCATAATTGGTTCTAATGTTGCCATTACCCTAAGGTGGAGGGTATTAAAAGTTCGGCCCGGCCGAATCCTTAATATAATCCTTCTCCAAGTGATATCATGCATTCTATAGCAAACTATAACTGCTCTAAGACCAAATGCTTATAGGTGGTATGATCTACTAGAAAAAATGAAAAATGTATTAAAAATATGGCTTAAATGTAAAAACTACTTTAAATCGGAGTATTCCTTTATGGACCGGCATAACCCATATTGTGTACAAATAATATAGTTTCAACACAAATTAACACAAAGGCCTGTATTAAATTTTAAAGGTCTATCTAAAATTTTGCGAAGCATTGAGTAAAATGTTTGAGGCCCTTCGTGTATGGTACAGACTATATATAATGGGCCTAAAATAAGTTTGGCCTGGAAACCCAAACCCTTTTTGGGATTTTGATCTACTAACCGAACACTATCTCCTCCATTTGAAATTGGCGTACAGTGTAATTTGCAATACAAGCCTACGCTTTCGTTTAGTCCAAGTATAACTCTACCATTCGATATTCGGTAGTTTGATAATTTTAGAGGCATTTTTTCACATTTTCTACATTTCTTGCAAAATTCGGAGGGTATTAAAAAATTCGGCCCGCCCGAACGTTGATTCTTTTTTACTTGTAAATATATTTATATAGATATAATTTTTATTCGGATATAAATTTCCTATTTTAATAAAAATAGTCCTTTAAATCAAACTTTCATTTTGTGAGTTTATGATTTTTTTTTATACCGGTCCCACTGTCTTTACCCCAAATAAGCCATGACTTTGCTCTCCACTGTAAATTAACAACAACACCAACAAAATCTCAATTAATATAATGTTAGTGGAATTTCCGTTAAAGGTAGATGCGAATGCACACACACACACACTCACACATAAGTATGATTAGAAATGTTGTATTTGTTTCAACATTCATTCAAACAAGCTTCTCCATTTCATTCACCCGTCGATCCTTCCGCCCGCAAAACATTTTCAACGTTTTTACGCATTTATTGAACAATTACTTGAGTTGTTTTCATTTAGAGCAGCATCTCGATGATGATTTTTCATTACAATTTTTTCTTCTTCTTCCTCCTATTCTTCATTCATTTCAATTCATGCTGACTTTACGTTACTTGGCTATAGATTTCAACGCAAATGTTTTCCTCTCCTTATATGGAGGTTGTGGAGGTTTTCATTCAAGAATCATATTTGAAGTTGGCCCATAAGCTGTGTTGTGTTGTGTGTCTCTGTCAGTTTACCTATCAGCCTCTTTTTTTTGGAAGCAAATGGGGTGAGGACAACAAATACAACTGGCCGCTTACCATTGAAGACTGTGTAAACGTTGTTGATTTTTTCGGTTTCTTTAAGCCGCTTAAACGATTAAAAAACGTAACAAACTCTAAGAAAATGTCACAAATGTCGATCAAACTCAAAATGTTAAGAAAACGAAAACGGCCAAAAGTTAATATCGGCCGGGCGGACAGACAGACGGACAAACCGATATGTGTGTAAGGCAGCTTACTGCCAGCTATTCAATGGCAGCGGCGGCAACAACAACAATATCACCTTGTTAAGAGATTGTTTACTTTTAATTGAATTTAATTTTTCACTTTTCCTCTTCGACTTCTTATTTTTTTTTTTTTTTTGTTTTTGGTTTTCGTCCAAAGAGAAGTCAACGACAGCTAGCCGGGCAGTCAATCAGCCATCCATTGAACCAGCCAGTAAATGTATTTAGGTTTGTTGCTGCTACTGTTGTTGTTGTTGTTGTCGTTGCAATGTCTAAATTTCCATTGAAATCGAAACAAAATATCAGTTACATTTCAATTTTGTTGTGATCATTTGTTTCCATTGTTGTTGTTGTTGTATTTTTTTTATTTATTTCAAACTGATCTTGCCATAATATTAAATTACACTTCACTGCCGTCGTTACACCAAAAAGGGGGGTAGGGTGTAAATGTCAAAATGAAAAGTTTTGACAGGTCTCATCAAACAGTTGTAGATTGCCTGTCACTGCTGTGGAATGGTTCAATGCTTAGGCGTTTAATCCCTCCAGCCAATCTACGGCTAAATTAATCTTAAATGTTTTCAACAACATTGTAGGAGGTTTAGTATTTATCTAGCTTATTTAAGGTATGACCCTTCAATGTAAGAGCCGAACAAGGTGTGTCTCTTTTTAGGAAGTTTTGTTTATTTTAATTGTGCTATGAAACTTAATTCTAAGTAAAACCGGTCACAATGATATTTCCTGGTTCAAACTACTATTTTCATCATAACAGATAACTTACATATTTATGTGATGCGATAGCAAATATATATAAACAATATTTTGGGAGAAGTCCTAATTTTTATAAATTCCTGGAGAAACTTACAGCCATTTCTTAAGACCTTTACCCTATACCTTTAAATTGTCGTCTTTGAGAAATTGAAATAAAAATAAATTAAAAATTACCAATTTTGCCGACAAATGGTCGATTATTTAAATATATTTTAACTTGTGTTATGATTATTCAAATTGTTGACCTTCTATGCAGTAGGTTCAAAAGTAATGTCCTAATATTGTCCATTTCGTATCGCACCTAAATAAATATAATATAAATATTGCGATGTGCCAGATTCGGACTATGTTGGTTACTTCCTTCAGTTTATATGAGATATGTGATAATTTTTAGAAAATCTTAAAATGTGCCTGATGTACCAGATATAGTTTACAGAAGTATTCCATTTTTATGCTTCATCTTATACAGATAAAATATTGATATCGGCAAAATTACAAGTAAGCCGAACATTTATATTCAATTTTATGCGAAATCATAAATGAGAGAAATATTTAGTTATAACAAGTTGTAAATAATTCCTAACTTGTTTCGCAAGAGATGACAAGTAAAAGTATTGAAAATTTTGATCCTTTGAGAGTGAGGTACCAGAAGAGGATCAGTCATCTTCACACCAAATCTTTTATTCGCAAAACTGTTTGTATCTGTGAAATTTGACGAAAATTGGATGGTTACTTCGCTTTCTTTGAACGATTTGTATTTCAAAATCTTGAACCCTATGTGGGGTAAGTACCATAACAAATTGTCCGATCTCTCCATCTTTATAACAGATCTTGAGTTGATAGAAATATTGAGATGTGCCAGGTATGAATGGAATAGGATATTAATTTCGCGTTTTATGAACTTCATTGGTATTCAAAATTTCGGCCCTTTTTGGGGGAGGCACCAGCAACAATATCAAACGCCATGACTTTATTGAATAAAAGCTAACCAGTAAAGAAAGTCTTAAAGTCGGGCGGGGCCGACTTTATGATACCCTACAACACTTTGCATATTTAGTAGAGCTTCACATAACAAATAAAAGTTTTAACGGGGAATTTGTGAGAATTAAATCATACTAAATATGATTATAGTAATAATTAAAAGTCCAAAGGAACTAGAAAATGAGAGGAACATGCTCCTCTGAATCGATTTCTACTAAATTTTTCGAGGCATTTGCACCTTTTCAATTCGGACTTGTTATCCATTTGGTTCTCAATTAACTTGAAATCGGATAGATATATATTAGAGCTATATCTAAATCTTAATCGATCTCGATAAAATTTGGCAAAGGTATTTCTAGGCTATATTTGATAATATTTACCCAAACTTCGTTACTATGGAGTCCATATTACGGCTATGCAGGGAAAATTCAACTAATCGGATAAACAATGTGTATGGGAGCTATAGCTACATCTGAACCGATTTCCACCAGATTTGACATACTGGTTTCTAGACTCAATTTGGTCGTAAGTACAAAATTCATCCCATTTGGGCTAATATTACACGTTTGGTGCACAATAAAAGGCAAATCTATATCCAAATATTAACCGATCTCGATAAAATTTAGCAAGGGTATTTCTGAGTTATATCTAATATATATCCCCAAATATCGTTGTTACAGAGTGCATATTACGGCTGCGGAGGACATATATAGGAGCTATATCTATATCTGAACCGAGACACAAAGATTTAATCACATTTAAATTCTGGAGTGCTCTAACGATAGCCTCTTGTGGATTTCCAGCCAAGTATCACAGAAATCACACTATCACGCTTGAATTCCATCACGAATAACTTTTTTTCTGAAAAATGGAAACTGGAATAATTTAAACAGCTGTCGGAAGAGTGGCTTAGAAATGACAGCATGTATACCATATTACCCGATATTCGGTATATAGGCGAATTTAAACACATTTTCAATGGATTTTCCAAAGTTGATATTTGGAGTTCACAAAAGGTCCCATGTATTGTTTACCCATGTACAAATTTTCGTATAGCTCCCATATACATGTTTGGGATTTGGAGTACGCAACAGGACCCACATTCTGTGGCAGAAAGTTCTCTACTAGATACTTTTTTAAAAATTAAATAATTCTTAAGAAAAGCAAATAAAAAGCAATAGATTCGGCAGAACTGAATTTGAAATACCCTCCACCATTTGGAAGAATTTGCAAATTTTCAAAAAAAAAAAAATCCCTTGAAAAATACTTCTAAAATCATAAAAATACCGAATATAGGACATGACCATTATATTGGAGCTTATACGAAAACGTCAATCTGCATAGGCCATTACGATATTCAAATACGAAACATGAAACAATTCCAGTGAATAATGTCACAAAAACATCAAAATTCCGAATATTAGAATGTACAATTATATGGGGGCTATGCGGTATAGCACCATACCTCCAGATATTCGACATTTTGATGATTTGTGTCACACTTTTCATCGCAAATATTTCAAATTTGGAATTTAAATTTTCGAATGGCTACTACAGCCCTCCATAGCCTCCATATAACGGTACCTCCCGATATCCGGTATCTTGATGATTTTAGCGACATTGTTCACCGGAATTGTTTCAAATTTGCTGTTTGAAGTTCGTAATGAATACTACAACCTATGACAGAAAATTACCTGTGCAGGTCTACATCTTCATATAGCCCCCATATAACGGTACCCCCCTATGATTTTATCGCATTTGAATATTATAATGGTTTGTGACAAAAAAATGCCTATACAAGTTCACGTCGTCGTATAGACCCTAATATAATACCTACATTCGGTATTTTTAATATTTTAACAGAATTTTCAACGGATTTTATTTTTTGGAAATTGCCAGAATCGTTCCAAGTGGTGAGGGTATTCAAAGATCGGTCCGGCCGAACATACAGTTTTTTTACTTGTTTATTATTCAATTTGGTCCCAACTTCGAGAGACAAAAACTTACCACAATCACTGTCACTATCGTCTATTGTGCTGGCCTGGTCGCCACTTACACTGCTATCACCACCGCCGCCGCCTCCACCCGCAACACCCCCACTACCACCATTTCCCACACTACTGCCAATGGCTATATCCCTAGGATCACTCCTCAAATATAACGGCTGGGGTGAACGTGAGCGGTCGTCAGGATCCAGATTTTGGGAGCTCTGTGTTGCTGCTGTTCGATATGCTAGATCATCTAAATCTCGCAAACGTTCCCGCTCATTGTGGCGCTGTATGGCGGCATAATGAGCGCTGGCGGCAGCACCAAGCATTTCACGTCCGCCGGCAACGGAAAATCCCATTAAGGCCGATTGCGGTAAATGGGCCAGGGTATGAGGATGATAAGGTGGAAAGTGTGAAGAGGTTCCGGCTGGACCTGACGGTGATGTTGATGAAGACGACCGTGGTGGTGGGGGTAAATGATGTTGCAATGAAGATGTGGAGGAGTGAAGTGGTGGTGCTGGCGGCGGCGGTGGTGAAGAATTTGGAGAATTACTATTCTGATGATGACGATATTGAAGACGATGATGACGTTGTTGTAATAGATGCTGTTGTTGAGCGATGTAATGTTGTAAAGCGGCCTGATGTTGCTGTTGCGGATGTTGATGTGAATACGGTGCGGGTTGGGGATTTTGAGGTGATGCAGGACCCGTTGCTTGATGTGTTTGTTGGGCTGACAAAATATCCGTTATCATAAAACGTGATCGCGATGCATGCAACGCCGTGGCCAGTGGGTCGGTGTTAGCCCGTGCTGGTGACAAATCTACCGACGAAGGATTTGTAGCCGTTGTAGACATTTCCGGAGGCATAGTTGTCATTTGTTAAATATTTTGTTGGGAAATTTATGAATTATTTTAGGTAAAAAAATTAACGAAAATATTGCACTTGAATGAAGTTGTTTTGAATTTTTTCAAATTGTTTTGAAAAATTATTTTTTCACTTGACACTTGAGCTTGGAAAACTTTTCGTTTGAAGGATACAAATAACCGATTAATTGATATTATGATTTTTTGCAATTATTTTTGTCATTTGCAAAACTAAAACTACAATTTGATTTATTATTGCTTTTTATTTATTATTATTTTTTTATTGTTGTTAATCTCATCAAATCATACGTCTGTCTCATAATCATAAATAAGCATACGGCACAGATTTCACGTCTTAGCTTAAATGCTGTTCGACCGATACTAAAGCCTAACCAGGTGCTTTGGCAAGTCAGTGTTTTCTGTGGACATGTGTGTGTGTTTGTGTGAGTGTAAAAGGGTGGGGGACTCCAGCAATGGGAGAAGAAAAACCAGTAATTTTTAAGTTGCTCCCAGTGTTTTTTTTTTTTTTTTGTCTTTGCCCACCTTCCTAACCCACTCACTAATGACTCCATTCTCTTTGAATATTTACACAACAATAAGGTTGGCGCTCTCTCGCTCTCTCTTTTTCTTTTTCATTTCTACTCTATTCAGTCAACCATAGAAACTCCCCTTTTTCAAGTTGCACTCCAACATAGAGTTGTGCTCTTCTAGCAACAGTGTTTGGAGGAGTAAAGTATTGCAACACAAATTAATGGGATTCATTGGAGCCCATTTGTGCTCTCTCGGCCAAAGCCTTCATATTGTTTGCTCACTGTCAATGTGTGTGTGTGTGTTTTGTGCGTGGCTGTTCCTTTTGCATTGTTTGGGGTGGTCATTTATTGGTCATAATTGTTTTCAATTGACATTCATTATTCTCCTATAAAAACAATTTTGTTCCCCCTCTCGTGTTTCTGAAAATACTCAACAATCAAATAAATGTTGTTACTCTCCCGGGCTCACCGTCATCGCTAAAACACAGTCAATTGCTACTCATCCATATAAATCAACACAATTTGGATTTTTTTTTTCGATATTTTCTCTATTTGTTTAGAATTTGTATTTTTTTATTCTGCCTGTGGATTTTACAATGAATAAAAGACAAATTATTCACAACCTTATCGGTGCTCATAAATTAGTTAATAATACTAAAAGTAATTGAAATATTATCTCTTATACGTAATAGTCATTAATATTTTTCCAATTAAAGGAAATTATTGATTATTAAATTATAATTGAAACCAAGAAACTCCTTTCGAATACAATTTCTACTAATGATTTTAAGGGGATGAAAATGCTGAAGTAGTAATACAAGTATGAAAGATATTAACTTTGAATAGGTATGTCAAGTGTACAATTTTGTGTTAAATATTGCTAGAAAAAATGTGAGAGAAAGATGGAGAGGGTTTCACAAGTTGGTTATGTTCAAAATATTGTAACACCACAAATGTTGGATTCACAATGGTCATATCTTCCCAAGCTACAAAATTTTGCCAAATGGGTGTATGCCATTGTTTATGGAGGTGATTTCGAATTATGTGCTAGATGAAATGAATTATGAAAATTATAGTTCAATTGGCAATTTTCAAGTGATAGAGTCATAGAATAGAAATAAAGCACAAACATTTGAATGATAAAATTGTCTAAAACTGAACCAAATATTAGAAATTCCAGAAATGTCCGACGTTATGAGTTCTACTTCTTAATCCCCGGATTACATATTCTGGCGGATGATGGGAACCGTCGGAAGGTTTTCTAATAGTCAAAAAAAAACGAAATAAAAACTTAAAGCCAAATCGATAATATATAAATGAAATCGGGGGGAACCTACATTGATAATTTTCTGGAATTTTTAAATTAGACAAAAAGTCAGTCTATAAAATTATATATTGAGTTATATTGAAAAGTTTAAACCTATATGGAGGAGATACTGAAAGAGTGGACCGATATTATTCACATCTCATCTGAACTAACACTGATATAAATATAACAATGTGTCCGATTTGGATGAGATATACTATTTAAAATTTTGATCCTTTGTGGCGAGGTACCAGAAGTTTGAGTTTGAGAGGAATCTAATGCTTATTTCGCATTTTACGCGTTTGACATTTGACCCGTTTAGGAAAAGGTACCAGAAGAAGTAGACCGATATGTCCCACCTTCACAACAGATCTTGTGTTGGTAGAAATATTGGGATGCGCAAAATTTTAAGACAATCGAACTCTTATTTCAAATTTTATAATAGTTATAATTATTCGAAATTTTGACCCTTTGTTGGGGAAGTATCAGAAGGAGTGGTCCAATATTGTCCATTTTCGTACCTAAACCGGCAAAATCAGACCGACTTTAAATATCCGGAGACGGATGTGGTCCAAAAAGACCTTAGACCCTAGGTCGGGTTTTTCGACAATGCACGTTTTGGTCGTATCAAGTGATACATATCCTCTGTAGCCATATGGAGGAAGATAAACAATCCATCATTGGAAAAATATTCTTTAAAAGAAATCCAATCCAATTATAGAAAATTATAAACTTTTAAAAATCTCTTTTCGAGCGACATTGAAAAAATATTAGAAAAAAATGATGTTTCGAAAATCATTGAAAAATAATTTTTTAAAGTACCCACTATTCAAAAATCATCACAAAAATATTCTTTAAAAATGCATGTTTCTAAATTCTTAAAAATGTGAAAATGTGATTTTTTTCGAAAAAAAAAAAAAGTTTTTTGTATGCGTTATTCTCCCCAGAACTTATTTTAAAAATAACTTCTATGGCAAAAAACTTTTACCCAAGTGACGAGATCGTAAGCTGAATAGAAGAGGAACCAAAGTATTAAATAAAACTAAAATTATTTTGGAAAATCTTTTAAATCTTACAACCGCACTTATAAATTTAAATTATAAATTTAATTTTTTTTTTCACAAAATTTGTTCAACTATTGAAAGAGTCGAATCATATCATTTTCACAATTCCTTGATCATATGGAACACTTATTTCACATTTTGCCAGAACTGTTACTATTCAAAACTTTAACCCTTTGAGGAGAAGATACCAGAGATAGTGAAGTGAACTGATTTCGTTTAAACCAAAATGGAATTTTATACATTTGTATAAAAATCATGGAAATCTGAATCCAGAAAATGTTCAAATTGGTTAATTCAACAAGAAAAAAACATTGGGGAGCTTCGAAACCTTTTTTTTGCATTCAATTAAAATTACTGTTCCGGTTTACCATAGGGATTTGCTCATCTGCAAAACATCACTCTTTTTAATAAAAAATTGCAATTACATTCAATTTAATTTAATCTCAAATTCTAAACTTAAAAAAACAATCCTTTTGTATCAGGGAACTATATCCAACTTTGAATCGATTTTCAACAAATTTACAAATAATATTACAAATTTGGTGGACAAAAAAAGTAAAATCGGATGAAAATGTATATCGAAGCTATATAAAAATCTGAACCGATTTCGATAAAATTTGGCAGAAAAATTCCTAACTGTGTCTGATATCCGATATCAAATATTATTGTTGTGGAGTGCATATTAGGAATGTGAGGGACTTAAAACCCCAAATCGTATGAAACATATATATGGCAGATATAGCATCTGAACCGATTTGATGTACTTGCTTCTGGACTGAATTCGGTGGGATGTACCAAAATACAGGTCATTTAGACGTATATTAGCCATTTGGTGCATAATTAACTCAAAATCGGTGGAAGATATATGGGAGCTATATCTAAATCTGATCCGATTATTACCATTTTCAATAGCAAATATTGTTTGTAAAATTTCATCTCAATTATATATTACAGTCTTACCCCCTGGTAATTACTACCCTTTTTATACCCTCCACTTTAGTATGGAGGGTATGTTAAGTTTGTCATTCTGTTTGTAACCCCTCGAAATATACATTTTAGACCCCACAAAGTAGATATATTCTTGATCAGCATAAAATTCTATGTCGATTTAGCGATGTCCGTCCGTCAATCCGTCTGTGGAACTCACTCTAGCTTCCAAACGAAATGAATTAGATTGATAAAATGTAGGTCCACGTTTGGTATAGCCCCCATATAATTGTACCTCCCGATATTCAGTATTTTGATGATTTTAGCGACATTATTCATCGGAATTGTTTCAAATTTGGTATTTGAAGTTCGAAATGGATACTACAGCCTATGACAGAAAAGTGTCTGTGCAGGTCCATATTTTGCTATAGCCCCCTATATTCATGATTTTAGCTACATTATTCACCGATTTTTTTGTTAATGTTTCGCATTTGAATATTGTAATGGCTTATGACAAAAGTGCCTATGCAGGTTCACGTCGGCCACATTTGGTATCTTTAAGATTTTTTTACGGAATTTTTAAACGGATTTTATTTTTTGAAAATTCGTTCCAAATGGTGGAGGGTATTCCCTGTCGAACTTACAGCTTTTTTACTTGTTCGCCACTAATAATCCTGACAGTAGCCTTTGCCTACATGTTTTTCAAATAACAGCCTTTTTCTCATTTATACAAGATTATTAAAAAAATGTATCCCTACCGTCCATACTTCATTTTAACATTTTTTGAAAACTGTTTACAAACAAGGTTTTAAAAATTTTACAAAACAATTTCTAATACAAGAACTTTCCCAATAACCACCGATTGAATATAACCTAGTTTGACTCGTTATTAAAACGCTTTAATTTTCACAAGAATGTATTGTACAATTCACGTGTTTTGTATATCTTATACATACTTAGATATGCCTACCTAATATCTAAGTACACACCTTCAAAGTATACCATAATATAATAATTTTATTCTACTTGTTTGGTAATTAAATAGTTTATATTTTCTTTAATCAAAATTACAGCAATTTAGGTCATGTTGAAGGTCAAATATAAACGCTAAGGACGATAAGCAGGGTAAAAAAAAAACAATATAAAATAACATCTTGCATGTACCACAATGTACGACAATATAGGTATCCACCACATAACAGCCATTTTGTCGCGAAAACCAAAAAACTACCATAAAGAAAAGTTATTTAATTCAACTCCAACAATACTGCCCCTGTATTGTGGTGGAATTGAGAAATAAACAAAGAACTCACCTCACCATTTTATAGCAAATAGAGGGGAAGTCTACCACAATAAAGGTAAATAAATGGAAATAAACCACCGAAAAAACACACCACACACTTTCAAGGGGAATAAGCCTCTCATTAAAATGCTCCCTCTCTCTCTCTCTCTGTGAGATTTTTTTAATTGCAAAGAGGTTGTAGCTGTTGTTTTTTCTTATTACCCACAAACAGCATCCTCTGCATCAACAACAATGCCAAGCCACGCCTCTACATCTTGTCTAACGGGTTTTTGCTTCTACTCATCATGATTCTCATTGAGAGTTGTTTGTCTCGTTCGCACCCATTGTTGTTTCTGTGTAAGGTAAACGAATTGGAGTTTTAACGCAATGATGCTGGCTGACTGTTACAACAACGAAATTGTTGTTTTCAAAAGAGAATCGTTGGTTGGGTAGGTTGGTAGGTAGAGATTTCTTTTGTTATTTTTTCGGCTTTTAACACTTTTTTGTTTGACATTTAAACAGTAAATTGACGCCAGTTAAATAATGATGGTTTTGATGAAGTTGCACAAACAAACAACTGCCAATGTTGTTGGGCCATTGATGCGAGATGGCGTAGTTGTTGTCATCCTCTCTCTCTCTTTCTCTATCTTTGTGTGTGTCTGATGACCCATCATCACATCTCTCAGAGGTTTTTTGTTCGAAGGCCCTCTTTCATTTGGTTTGGGGTAGATGTTTTTGTTTGTATGTGTAGGTATTTTACATTATGCGAAATAAATTGTAAGTGAAGGGAACTCTGGTCGTTGTGTTTGTTGTTGTTGTTTTCATGTACCTACTCAAGCGACTTTAAACTCTTCGATATCGATGTCAAAAGCATTTTTCGTAACTTTGCGTCGTGAATTTCTATTGTTGTTTGTTTTATTTTTAGACTTTGGTGTTTTGGGTGTTTTTGTGGGGATGGGTTTCGTCTGCCTTTGTCAAAAGAGGAGGAGATGGAAGAGGGGTTTCCAGGGTCTTATAAACACACATTTATACGTTTTATTACCGAGTTTAAGTGCGTTGGCATTCATTTCTTCTGACGCCCAAAAAACCAACCTCACGGAACCTGGAACAAATGAGAGAAAGAGTTGATTGTATGGCGTTCGTTCGCTCGTTTCTTCGTGGTGTTTGTTTTCTTTTCCCCCTTTCAAAATGGCTTAATTGAAATACAAACAAGTCGATTTTTTTCTCTTGAAGTTTCCTCTATTTTCCTTTTCGCCTGACAATGGTATTGGTAATGATATTTTCGTACGTTCGACATTGTCTTTGTTTTTCGGGCCAAAGATTTAAGCGCTATTTTGTAAGATGAAACCAAAAATTTTCCCAGACTTCCGTTTCCTGTACGCCATAGTTTTTTTATTTTTCGCTTAGAGTTAGGTTTGAGGAAACTTTCCTAATTACTGTTGTTGTTTTCATCTCTTTTTTTTAAGTTTTGTATTCTGTAACTGAACCAAATGGCACCAAGTGGAAGTGGTTATAATTAATGAACTTTTCTTCGTCGTTAATGATACTTTAACGTGTTAATTAAGTAGGGAGGTTAATCTGAAAACTTGAAATAGCTACCTAATCAACAACAACAACTACACCAAAAACAAACATGGCAACTGATTGAAGCCGTTGGGCAGTCTTCGAAGATGTTATTACGAAAATGTTGAAATAAAAACATAATTACAAATGATATAATTAACTATTGTTACCTTTTTGAAAGGGGGGATTTTTTGAAGATGTAATTTTTGTTATGCCATTTAAATGTTTTAGGTTTGATTTAATTTTAATTAGATTTGCAGCCGAGGTAAAATATTTCTATTTGTGTATACCCGGAGTCAGTGAATGTTGGCGATATGAAAGATGGATGGCTTGCAATGTCAATGTCAATGGGATTCATATAGGTCCTGATAAAAGTGCTGAATGTCGAACTGTGAAGGGCTTTGAAGCTACAGACGGTATATATAATTTGAAATAGCGAAAATGTGCCTCATCGAAATAATGGTTTTAGACTCTAGATCGACGTAATCCGTTTTAGTCAATATAGCCATGGCCGCCCGTTTGTCCGTGCACACAATAATTTTCTTTCAAATTTCGTTTAAATTTGGTACATCGTAGCATTTTTACAGTACTTATGTAGAGTTCGGAGATGGGCAATATCGGGTCACTCCATCTGATACCATCCACACAAAAGTTCAACATTTCACAAAAAAAAAAAACAAGTAAAAAAGCTGTAAGTTCGTTCGGGCCGAACTTTGAATACCCTCCACCATTTGGACCAAATTTAACAATTTTCAAAAAAACAAAATCCGTTTAAAATTCTGTTAAATTCTTAAAAATGTCGAATGTAGCCGTATATTAGGGTCTTTACGACGACGTGGACCTGCATAGGCAACTTTTGTCACAAGCTATTACAATACTCAAATGTGAAATTTGAAAAAATCTGTTTATAGTGTAGCTATAATCATTAAAATACCGAATATAAGGAAGTACCATGGGGGTTATAAAACGTGGACCTGCACAGACAATTTTCTGTCATGGGCTGTAGTATCCATTACGAACTTCAAATGCGAAATTTGAAATAATTGCTGTACATAATGTCGCTAAAATCATCAAAATACCGAATATCGGGTGGTACTGTTATATGTGGGCTATACGAAGACGTGGATCCGCACAGACAATTTTCTGTCATAGGCTGTAGTATCTATTACGAACTTCAAATGCGAAATTTGGAACAATTCCGGTAAATAATGTCGCTAAAATCATCAAAATACCGAATATAGGGAGGTTCTGTTATATGGGGGATATACGAAGACGTAGATCTCCAAAAAAAAAATCCAACACAAATTTAAAACATTTCCTATGAACAACGCAGCTAAAATTATTAAAATACCGGTACCGTTATTTGGGGTCTATACGAAGACTTGGTTCTGCACAGAGAATTTTTTGTCATAGGTTGTGGCATGGTACAATGATATCAAGGTAGGGCTATGATACCATATGATTTTAATTTTTTTTTATTTTCTTGGCTCAATATGTCATCTTTATTTGTTTATGTATGTGTTTTCTTTTCAAAAACAAAAAAATTGTTCAGAAAACATTCAAATTCGGGTGTTTTCAAAATGATTATTTCAATGTATGCATCGATAAAATCTAGAGTTTTTGTAGCGAAATAATCCTTTAGAGATATATAGTACATGATTTTGAAAAGAAGTGTTGACCTTTCATTCAGTTATCGCGGTTTTCAATTATTTATTCAAAATAAATGCAACAAGTTGTTTGATTTTTATACGAAGACGTGAATCCGCACAGACAATTTTCTGTCATAGGCTGTAGTACCCATTAAGATCTTCCAATACGAAATTTAATACATTTCCAGTGACTTATGTCGCTAAAATCATCAAAATACCGAACATAAGAAGGTACTGTTATATGGGGGCTATATGAAGACCTGGACCTGTAGTACTCATTAAGATCTTTGAATACGAAATTTGAAACAATTCAGGTGAATAATGTCGCTAAAATCTGCAAAATACCGAATATCGGGGGTTACCATTATATGGGAGCTATACAAATACGTGGACCTACATTGCCCATTTTCAATACCAAAAATCCTGCAGACATAACATGCATTTGAGTAAAATTGTATCTATCTACTTCATTTCGTTCGGAAGCTAGAGTGATTTCCACAGACAGACGGACATCTCTAAAAGAGACATAGAATTTTATGCTGATCAAGAATAGGTATACCTAGTGGGGTCTTAAATGTATATTTCGAGGTGTTACAAACGGAATGACAAACTTAATATACCCTCCATGCTATTATTATTCAGTTTTTTATTGGCATATTTTTACGCGATTTTCATAGATGTTATCCATTTCCGGCAAGAGACCATTCTGAATTGATGAGAATTGTGAAAATCAGTCCAGCGATTCTTGACTTATAAGCGGTCTTACTAATATCCCCTTCTTTGGTATATGTGATTGTATATATTTTACTATGTATGCGAGATCTTGGATATGAGCATCAATGTAACGATCAGAAGTGACATTTTCGTGTATTTGTAATTTTGCCGGGATAAAAAATATTCGCTATTCTGTGGACATTTCCTTATTTTTTACATTAAAGTTGCGGTCTATTTTACCCGCTAAATATGGTCCGATGACCATCCATCTGTCCAGTCCTATAATTGTGGCCTGTAGAGCGATAGAAAAATAAACATTTTTTTCGGTTTTTGGTCCATTCCAACCCTTAAATATTTTGCGATCATCTCGAAAAACAATAGGGTTCTATTCCGACTCTAACCCCACCTCCATTTTCAATTTCATGAGGATCGAGCCATAATTGCGACCTGTAGGGTGATTACAAATTAACATGGACAAACGGATGAACGGATATACATAGTTAGATCAACTCAGCTCGGCGAGATATGAATATCCACATATCGTCGAGGATAATTATTTCGAAGTGTTATATAATTTTACATGGTGTTGTAGGGTATAATAATAAATGAATAAAATTGTCTCAAAACCAGTAAGAAAAGTTCAAAAGTTGGGCGGGGCCGACTATATGATACCGTACACCACTATGCATATTTAGTAGAGCTCTCGTAAAAGAAAGGTTTATACTGCAATTTCTGAGCTCTATGAGATATCTGGTACAAAATATCATTATGGTAGAGTGCATATTCCGAAAGTTGGAGATTTAAACACCAAATCGGAAAAAAAAAACGTATATATAGGAGCAAATGCTAAACCATGCTAAACTCAGTTGAATTGAATTCACTCCATTTGGGCTAATATTATACATTTGGTGCACAATAAACCTGAAATCGGATAATGATATATGGAAGCTATATCCAAATCTGAACCGATCTTTATAAAATTGTATCTGGTACCAAATATTATTCTTGTAATTGAATTTTACAAATTTGAGGGACCTAAACACAAAATCATATACATGGGAGCTGTAGCTATACCTGAGCGGATTTGCACTAAATTTAGAGTTCTTATTTCTATAATAAAATCGGTTTGAAGTGCCAAAAGTCTGGACTGATATAAGCCATTTGGTGCACAAGAAACCTAAAATCGGACGAAGATATATATGGGAGTTATATCCAAATCTGAACCTATCTTGATAAAATTTGAATCATGAATTGCTAGGCTGTATCTGATAGCTGGTGCTAAATATTAGTCTTGTAGAGTGCATATTACGAATTTGAGGGACTTAAATACCAAATCGGATGATATATATATATATATATATATATATATATATATATATATATATATATATATATATATATAAGTTAACGGCTCACCCTAATAAACATCAAACTAAATATGCAAACCAACTAGTAAACATTCCCATCATTATGCTGCGCAAGCAGTCCGACAAATCAACAGGAATATGACACCAGGGCAGTCATCCGCCACAAACACGCGCACTAATACCAGCGCACCGCAAGTGATGACTCAGCGTAATAACGAGCACGACCAGGCTGCAGTATAATATTAGTTTTAAGTTGAAGGAATTCATAATTGTAAATCCAACAAGAGAGGTGCATAGCACCGCAACATAAATGTTAGTAACAAAATAAAGAAACACCATAGCAGTGTGAAATAAACTTTAACTTCTAACATTAACTGGCGCCCAACAACTACAAGGATCAACACATCCTAGAACCCAACAACCACAAGGATTAAAACATCCCAACAGCCGGTACGAGAACCGTTCCTGAGTAGGAGTACGAAAAGGATGTTACGTAAGAACTAGCGGACTACCGGGATATAAGGAAAATGATCAAATTATTATTAGTAAGTTATTATAAATTTAACAAAAGTAAAAAAGAAGAAATGTTAAAATAAAATTAAACAAAATAAGGAATAACACAGAAAGTGAAAGTGTGAAATCTAATTTACAAAAAATCATATTTGTGCTAGAATACGTTTAACAAAAATAACAAAGTAAGAAGAAAGAAATGTTAGAGTAAGGTAAAACAAAAAATAAAGTGTGACATCTAAATTTACAAAAAAAATCATATTTGTGCGAAATTAACAAATGTAAGAAATATGAAATGTTAGATTAAGTTAAACAAAAAAATAGAGTGTGGCATCCAAATTTAAAGAGTCATATCCGTGCTGAAATAAGTTTAAAGAAATTTTGATAATAGATTTGTGACGAGAACTAGGATTTGGTGTTTCTTTTTCTCCTTTTTTTCGAGCGGCCAATGCCGGAAGATTTAAACAACTTAATAACAAGGGTCGAAGCTATGAGTGTTTCAGGACAGACATCTTCGCCTTCTGGGGCAGCTCCCGTAAGGTTTAATCCCTTTACGGAAAGTCAGACTAATGAGGTGAAACGAATAATAAGTGAGACGGTGGCAAACCTTCTCAAACAGGGGGAGGATGTTACCGCCACTAAAGATGTCGACATAGAAGGATCTGGGGATATCTCAGAAGGAGAGAGAATACCAGACATAGTGAAGACGTTAAGGGAATTCTCGGGCAAGCCAGGAGAATTTAGTTCGTGGAGGAAAGCTGTTGATAGGATCATGAACATTTATGAGTCACAAAGGGGAACAACCAAATACTTCACAATTCTACACACTGTTAGGCATAAAATTGTTGGTGAGGCCGACACGGCTTTGGAGTCTTATCGGACCCCATTAAATTGGAAAGCGATAAGAAAGTGTTTAGTGCTTCATTTTTCAGATAAGAGAGATATTTCGACCTTAGAGTATCAAATGACCGTCCTATCTCAGGGTGGGCAAACCATAACAGATTTTTACCAGAAGGTTTACCACCATTTGTCTTTGATTCTGGACAAGATTGATTGTCTGGATATAGGGAACGAGGCTTTGGATGTATTGACCCAAACATACAGGGACAAGGCTTTGGACACCTTTATTCGAGGACTTAATGGTAATCTTCCAAGCTTAATGAGTGTTACAAACCCGACAAGTTTGCCTCAGGCTCTAAATGCCTGTTTAAAATTAGGTAATCTAGGTGTGCGTATTCAACACGCTACCGAGAAAGGATCTAGACCAAACAGGATCCCCCAAACTAACCCTCCTAGACATTTTTACCCACAGCTGACGATTGGTGATAGGAATTTTCAAGGTGACCAAAGGTACAGAGGCCCTACTCAATATCGTTATCGGAATTTCCGAAGTGGAGAACAACAATACGGAGGGCCGGCGAACTTTTCGAATCGACCTCCAGTAGTGAATAATTTTGGACACCCCCAATACGGAGGATACAGACCCCCACTTCCTCCTAAACCTGCTGTACCAATGGACGTGGATCAATCAATACAGACTAGGCAGGTAAACTATCAGAATAGGCCACAGTTGAGTAATGCTTTTAACAATGTTCAACCTAACTTTAAGAGAAATAATTCAGGAAATATTCATCAGCCGCAAAAGCAGCAGAGAATGTTTAATGTTGAGGCCCAAATACGTGAGGATGCAGAGCCGGATGAAATGAATGGTTCTGATGAACAGGAATATGAGGTTTCCTATGACGAAGCGTACGAGGAGGATCTAGACGATCAGTTGGCAATTGTAGATGACGTTAATTTTTTAGACTAGCTTCAACGTTGCCATACCTCCCTTTCAGAATGAAAAATGGCAACGAACTTAAATTTCTTATAGACACCGGTTCGAACAAAAATTATATTAATGGCAAATTTATTAGAAACCCTCTAAAGAACCAGAAACCTTTTCATGTTAAGTCCGTAGGCGGCATAGTTAGTATAGAGACCCATAGTTTTATTGACATTTTTAATTGCGGGATCGGAAAGTTAGAATTTTACATCCTTCCTGGTCTAGAGACCTTTGATGGGATAATAGGGAATGATACCCTGAAATCTTTGAATGCAGTGATTTACACTTGGAGATCCTATCTCACAATTCTGGATGGAAAGAAATTTCCTTTGAAAGAGCTGCAAATTGATGAGATTAATAACATGAATCTACGTTTAAATCATCTAAATCCCGAAGATGAAAAAGAAGTCAGGAATATTTTGGATGACCATCCAAACCTTTTTGCAGATCCCAATAAAAAACTCACTTATTCAACAATCGTACAAGCTGAAATTAATACGAGTAGTGATAGTCCAGTTTATTCAAAATCCTATCCGTATCCAATGGCACTGAAATCCGAAATTGACAAACAGATAGAAGAACTATTAAGGGACGGGATAATTCGCCCTTCCAGGTCCGCATATAATGCTCCAGTTTGGATAGTACCAAAAAAACCAGATGCTTCAGGTGCGAAAAAATACCGCATGGTTATTGACTATAGGAAACTTAATGAGATAACTAGACCTGACAGATACCCCATACCTGAAATTACAGAAATCTTGGCTAACTTAGGCGAACAGAAATACTTTTCCACCATAGATTTAAAGAGCGGATTCCATCAGATTCCACTTAGGGAATCCGATATTGAGAAAACAGCTTTTTCCGTCAAGAATGGAAAGTTCGAGTTCACAAGACTACCATTTGGACTACGTAACGCGTCTGCAATATTCCAAAGAGCTCTAGATGATATTCTTAGAGAGCATATAGGGAAACGGTGCTACGTCTACATTGATGACATTTTGATATTTGGTAGGACTAAAAAGGAACACATTGAAAATTTGAGGATAATATTCCGCACTTTGGAAGACTCTAATCTGAAAGTTCATTTGGACAAGAGTGAATTCTTAAAGGAAGAAATTGACTTCTTAGGGTTCAATGTAAAGGAAGGAGGTTTTTCTGCAAACCCAGACAGACTTAAGGCCATAGTTAATTTCCCTCAACCTAGAACAGTTCATGACTTGCGATCGTTCCTGGGTTTGACCGGACATTATCGGAGATTCATAAGGGGATATGCTCAAATAGCCAAACCATTAACTTCCATGATGAGAGGCGATATAGGGAAAACCCCGAGAAACCAGTCAAAAAAAATCAGTGTCAATTTGAATTCCGAACAGATTGAAAGTTTCAAACAGCTCAAGAACTGTTTGGTATCGGAGGAAGTCGTTTTGAACTATCCCGACTTTGATAAGCCCTTTGAACTCACTACTGACGCCTCGAAATACGCTTTAGGAGCAGTTTTATCTCAAGGCAATAGACCTATCACATACCTTTCTAGAACTCTCAGTAGGGCAGAAGAGGAATATGCGACAAATGAGAAAGAAATGCTGGCGATAATTTGGGCTTTAAAGGAATTGAATTGTTACTTGTATGGAGCAAGAAGCATAAAGATATTTACCGACCATCAACCTTTGACATTTGCGCTAAGCAACAAGAACACAAATGTGAAGATGAAGAAGTGGAAGGCACAGTTAGAAGAATATAATTACGAGTTAATTTATAAACCAGGTAGCACGAATGTAGTCGCGGACACGCTATCGAGACCACCAATGACAGATGTTAACTCCCTAACGCCCACGGTTCACAGTGCCGAGGACTCATCGGAAGACCTAATTCCTTCCGCTGAGGTGCCAATAAATACCTTCAAAAATCAGATCATTATTGAGGAATCATCAGCTTCCTCATATGAATTTAACATTGTATTTCCCTCCTACCATAGACATATCATTAAAGAAACCAGTCTAGCGGAATCAGAACTGAAAGTCATATTAAAGAGATACTTAAATCCTACAGTAGTCAACGGCATCAAGACCTCAGAGCCAGTTATGCTTATGATTCAAGCACTGTACCCTCATCACTTCAGAAACATTAAAGTACGATTCGCTCGAACAATGGTTGAAGATGTTACTGATGAGGAGAGACAAAAACAAATCATTATTGAGACTCACAACAGAGCACATAGGAATAATGCCGAGAATAGGAGACAAATTTTAGAGAGCTATTACTTCCCTTCCATGACTAGGAAAATAAAGAATGTGATCAATATCTGTAAAGTATGTAAAGAAAATAAGTATGAGCGACATCCGAACGCTCCCAAACTTAATAAGACACCTATGCCAACTTATCCTGGGCATACAATCCACATAGATATCTTCTCTACAGACAAGTTTCGAGTTTTAACCGCAATAGACAAATTTACAAAATTCGCAGTAACCAGAATGATAAATGGCAAAGGCATTGAAGACATTAGGAAACCATTGAGAGAAATAATTTTCTACTTTGGGGTCCCGAAGTCAATTGTATTTGATAACGAGCGATCTTTCAATTCTCAGACCATTCGGTTTATGTTGGAAGACGAACTTGGCATGGAAATTTTTACGGCACCGCCTTATAAGAGCGAGGTTAATGGGCAAATAGAGAGATTCCATTCGACCTTATCGGAAATTATGCGTTGCAGTAAGTGTGAGCGACCCGATTACTCTTTTGAGGAGCTATTGCAAGATAGCGTTAACAAGTACAATCACACAATACATTCGTCAATTGGAAAGAAACCCGTAGATCTATTTTTGGACGACCGACGACCTTTGGACCAGAGGACTACGAGAGGACTCGCCTTAACAACTACGAAAGACTCTTGAGGAAACAGGAAAATGATTTGGCAAATCATAATCGTGTTAGGGAAGAACCAAAAGAATATCAAGAAGGTCAGAAAATATTTGTCAAACAGAACAAGAGATTAGGAACCAAATTATCTAAACGTTTCAAAGAAGAAGTTGTAAAGGAGAATAGGCACTCAACTGTCCTGACTCAATCAGGGAGAATAGTCCATAAGAGTCATATCAGAAACTGACTTACTTATTTACCGGGTTTCCAGTTCTTAATTACAGGTTGCCTAGGGGTCACAGAAATATTGGACTACTCTCAATCAGAAGTGGTTCTTATAGAGAGTGGAATAGGAAAAATACAAACAGGGACATTCAAAATTTTGCATGTTATTAACATCAAGGAATATCATGACACTCTAGAGAGGATCAAGGACGACTTGGCCAAAGGAATTCCAGACAACCACCCACTACTCCCCTTCCTACATAATGACATCACTACCCTATCTCACCTTATAAATCGGCTAATGCCTGAAGAGAGATCTAAAAGATCTCTTGATGAGATTGGAACGGCGTGGAAATGGCTGGCAGGTAGTCCAGACCATGATGACCTTATGCTTTTGAAAAACAAAATCAATGAGTTAACAGACAACAGCAATAACCAGTTAATAATCAACAGAGATCTAATAGAAAGAATGCAGGAGATAACGAATGCGACAAATAGTATTTCAAAAATTTTAAAGACTAGTGAGGACTTCCGTAATACCCTCATATTGCAGGCAAAGTACAAAGTTGAAATTTTAAAGGAGGAAATAACGAATATTAATTCGGCCATTCATTTAACAAAGTCCAACATTGTAAACACATTTATTTTATCGGAAATAGAAATTAGAAAAATAGAAGAAATATTTAATCAAGATGAAATCCCGTTTCAAAACATTGAACAAGCTTTAAATTTCGCACGAATAAAAATTGTAAACAATAGTACTAATATAATTTACATTATAAGCATTCCCAAAACTGTAAAAGAAATTTGTAATGTCATAACCATAAGACCTGTAAAAAATCAAAATACTGTTTTAAATCTTGATTATAAGAAAATTGTAAAATGTGAAAGAGCAACATTTGGAATTAAAAGTCCTTGTCAAAAAATAAATGGTATTGAATTATGTCTAGAATCTAATGTAGCCAATATAACAAACAATACATGTATTCCTAAATTAGTAACTAATAGCCCACATAATTGTTCAATAGTAAATGCAGATCACATTAATAATTTAGAGGAAATAGAACCTGGATTAATTTTGATAAATAACATAAAAGAAAATATTGTCATAAATGGAAACGAAAAAAAAGTAACAGGAACTTATTTAATAAGATTTAGTAATTCTACAATTAGGATAGGCAACAAAAATTTCACCGTCGAAGAAGCTGCTTACTCCAAACCGTTGCCTGCGCTACTAAAACACTCAGCTAGAAACAACTACACCGAAGAAATACTATCTCTACAACTACTAAAAACGTTGCACGTGAAAAGTAATAAAAGAATCGAGCGTCTAAATACTGAATTCAAGACCAGTTTATGTTTTAACATCAGTCTCATATTAGCATTGGTCATCCTCCTGATGGCAGTAAAAATGAGGCAAAGGCGCAAAACTAGTATGAAAATTATAAAAATGACCCCACATGAAGGAATGTCTAGACCTCAAATAGAAATGACTGTGTCAGAAAGCCAATTGGCAGCCGGCACAACAGAATCTGTTATCAAAACAAAACAACTAGCAAACCACAATATTAACTTGAATCAACGCGGCAGTCTTTATAATCTGCCATATTTCTAAACACATCAATCGAGACGCTTGATAATTCGAGAGGGAGGAGTTAACGGCTCACCCTAATAAACATCAAACTAAATATGCAAACCAACTAGTAAACATTCCCATCATTATGCTGCGCAAGCAGTCCGACAAATCAACAGGAATATGACACCAGGGCAGTCATCCGCCACAAACACGCGCACTAATACCAGCGCACCGCAAGTGATGACTCAGCGTAATAACGAGCACGACCAGGCTGCAGTATAATATTAGTTTTAAGTTGAAGGAATTCATAATTGTAAATCCAACAAGAGAGGTGCATAGCACCGCAACATAAATGTTAGTAACAAAATAAAGAAACACCATAGCAGTGTGAAATAAACTTTAACTTCTAACATTAACTTATATATGGTAGCTTTAGCTATATCTGAACCGATTTTCGTCAAATTGAAAGTAATTATTTTTATACTAAAATCAGTCGGAAGTGCAAAATTCACACCATTTGGACTGATATTAGCCATTTGGGCCACAATAAACCTGAAATCGGTCGTAGATATATGTGGGAGCTATATCTAAATTTGGACCGATTTTCGCCAATTTCGATAGGGTTCGTCCTTGAGCCATACAAATGTTATTTGGAAAATTTCTTTTATCTTTTATGCCACAGTGGTATGCTTGCTCGCAATGCCGATGAAAACTCGATACAAACTCTCAATGCCTATTCGCAGTTAGAACCTGCTTTGGTCTTTTATTTCGCTTAAATGCTTACACTATTTTTTGCTCTATGCGAAACAATATTTTAAATACTCCTAAGCACCAGTACTACAATACCTCTTCCCTACAATTATATAAATATCTTACTCCCCACTTTTTTCCAGTTTTCAAGTGACAATCCTGACATTTTAGAGCCCTAGATATAAATAGCTACCCATCTCCAATGTCTTAACATTAAAAAATCGACTAATTTTCTCAAACTCAAACCCTTAATATATACATACTTTTTTATATACCTACCTTGTTTAGGCTAAACTGTGTATGTATATAATACAAAATTGCTACAACAGCAACCCCAAATGGACGCAGGACATAAAACAGCCAGCCAGTTCTCTACATTTTCTTTGGAAACGCTTGGCAAAAAAGGGAATTTCACACTTGTTTGCTAATTGCCCACAAATGATACTTCGTGCATACAAATGCACAAAAATACTTTGCCACCGACCTTTTTGCCAAACGACTAAAGCTGTTAATGTTGGCAAATGTTGTAGTCGATGATAAAGCTGCGAGGATGGGTGGTTGGTTGGTTGATACAACCACCATCCAGCAGTGTCTCCTCATCCCCCTTTTTAAACAGGGATATGGATGTGTGTAACCAATCTAATGGTGTTATAGCTACAGCTTCCTCACTCTCTTTCAGTAAATCTCCTTTTAACCCATACACTCACTGTCTTTGCTACAGAAAAAAACATCCCAATAATAAGTGTTGTTGTGCGGAGAAGTGTTGTTTCCCTTGGGAATGTAAACTTCATTGCTTTTCTTTGGTGGTGTTGCTTTTCTCGTCATCGTCGTTGATACCAAAAAAAGATAAAGGGATTTTAATGGAAAGGCTGGCAGCCTGAAGCTTAAAAAAGGTGTCGTAATCCATAATTGCACAGATTTTGCCCTTTTCTAGTTAGTGTGTATGGGGTTAGGTAAGTAAAGAGGGGGTAGTCTGTGTTGTTAAAAAAAGTTGGGTTAATTTGTAAAAGATAAAAGTGTTAGATAAATATTTTTACAATTGTTTCAGTATTAAGTGTTCGTATTATCTCTCAAGCCATTTTGTGCAGAAAATAATGTTTAAACTGTGAACATTTTTTAGTGATTTGAAATATTCATAGCTTTTAAACCAGTAAAGAAAGTCTTAAAGTCGGGCGACTTTATGATACCTTACACCACTTTGCTAATTTAGCAGAGCTGCGCATAACAATTAAAAGTTTTTATGGGAGAATTCAATCATACACGCTATGATTATAATTATAATTTAAAATTCAAAGGACTAAGTATGCCGAAGCATTTGTATCTTTTAAATTCGGACTTGTATTGCCCATTTGGTGCACAATTTATTTGAAATCGGATAAATATATATATGGGAGCTATATCCAAATCGGAACCGATCTCGATAAAATTTGGCAAAGACATTTCTGTGCAGTATTTGATATATTTCCCTGAATATCGTTGTTACGGAGTGCATATTACGGCTGTGGGTAACAAATATAACAAATCGGATGAACAGTATATATGGGAGCTATAGCTATATCTGAACCGACCTTCACCAAATTTGACATACTAGCTTATAGACTCAATTCGGTCGTAAGTGCCAAATTTCATCCAATTTGGGCAAATATTAGACGTTTGGTGCACAATCAAAGGTAAATCGGACGAAGTTATATATGGGAGCTATATCCAAATCTGAACCGATCTCGATAAAATTTAGCAAATGTATTTCAGAGCTGTATTTTATATATTTCCCCAAATATTGTTGTTACAGAGTGCATATTACGGCTGCGGAGGACAAAAATAACAAATCGGATGAACAATATATATGGGAGCTATAGCTATATCTGAACCGATTTCGATAAAATTTGGCATACTTATTTTCAGGTCTAATTTAGTTGTATGTGCAAAATTCCATACTATTCGGGCTGATATTACACGTTTGGTGCACAATAAAAGGCAAATCGGACGAAGATATATATGGGAGCTATATCTAAATTTTGACCGATTATCTCCAATTTCAATAGGGTCCGTCCTTGGGCCAAACAAATGATTTGTACAAAATTTCATCTGGATCGGGTAATTAATGCGAACTGTACTTTGTTCACAAAAGTACATGGATAGACAGACGAACGGACATGCATAAATCGACTCAGAATGTGATTCTTTGCAGATCATCAAAAGGAACTATGGGCCTATCTCGTTTCCTTTTGCCTGTTACAAACAAATGACCACCTTGTGGTGTAGGGTATAAAAAGGTGCTAGTTCCCCCTCCTTTAAAACTTAAATTTTTGGCTCTGATTTCATAATCAGCTGCACTACAGGGTCAACCTCCATAATTTTTATTTTTTTTTTCTTTAATTTTTTTGAATTAAAGCAAAAAATGTCGGATACAGCATCAAATTTTAGACTGAGTTTAGATTTGTCCGAATTGGTCATCTTTGGCACGAATTATAGCCTTCAAACGGCCAATGAAACCGTCACACCCTGCCCGAATGTTGCTCTGCGGTATTTTGGCCCATTCCCGGCGAAGCGCTTGCTTGAGGTGATCGACACTTTAGTATATTTTAATGCCAACCTTGCTCTCCAGAATACTCCAGACACAATAGTCCAACGGATTGGTATCCGGAGATTTTGGTGGCCATTGTGCGTTGGAAATTAAGCGAGGGACCTTATTTTGTAACCATTCTTGGGCGGCGCGTGCTGAGTCCGATGGTGCTGAGTTCTGAGTCCTGTTGGAATGTCCAAGGTCTGCGGCCAAAATGTTTGCGTGCCCAAGGCTTTAATACACCCTCCAGAATATTTTCGCGATAATATTCGGAATTTATTCTGATGCCACGGTCGATTAATACGAACGGAGAGCTATCATCGGTTGTTATGGCGGCCTACACCATCACCATGACCGGCGTTTGAGTTCTGGTGGCCAACCGAAGGTGCACATTTCCAGCTGACCTCTTTGGCTATTAAACACGATCATTTTGTTTGTTTACAAACTGCTGCACAACGAATGTTTCATCATCGGAGAAAACCAAATTCGGCAGTTCACCACTTTCGGCAAAGCGAAGCAACTCTTTAGCTTATTTGAGTCTATTTTCTTTCTGTTACCGTGTAAGTTCTTGCACTTTTTGGAATTTGATGGCTTTACCCCGAGCTCATTTTTCAATCTTTACCGAATGGAATATTGCGATATGTTCAGCTCACGAGCCATTTTTCGGCCACTGCGACGCGGGTTTCGATCAAGTCGCTTTTTTACTATTTGAACCATTTCTGCTTCCCTGACGTAGGACTACCAGTATCACGGTAACGAGCGATGGTACGAGACACAAAAGATTTATTCACATTTAAATGCTGGAGTGCTCTAACGATAGCCACTTGTGGTTTTCCAGCCAAATATCACAGAAATCACACTATCACGCTTGAATTCCATCACTAATAAGTTTTTTCTGGAAAATTCTCACCCAAATGCTTTTGTATGCTTGTAAACAATATAATGAGCTGTCACTGGAATAATTTTAACAGCTGTCGGACGAGTGGCTTAGAAATGACAGCAGTTTGAAGTTGGTTGCAGTTTTTTCATCTCACCCCGTATTTCTGAAATTATTTTTTTTGCGTTGCACAGCGTAATCTAAAGAACACATTTGATTCATGGGTATTTTAAACAAAAATGTGTCTTCTAAGTGATTTGCTCATTTGTTCTCCCACGATAGACATCCGACCAGATTTATAGATTTCTTAGCTTTACAAAATTTAAACTTGTCTCTTAGCATATGGTAAAGCTTTTGTTTTGTCGCTAAATGAATGAATGCAGGTTATTTGAGATTGTTGTCGGGTGTTAACGCTTGTTTTTTTTTTTTTTTTTTTTTTTTTTTGTAGATTAAAGTGCATATAGCTAGTGTTGTATGTTGTTTTTTTTTTTTTTTTTTTGTCTATTTTCTTGTTTATGTAAATTAGCCATATTTCTTTTTTTTACAAAGCTGACAGATAAAGAGAAAAAGCCGAAGTTCCCCCAAAACTCGAACACACACACCCTCATACCTTTTTGGTTAAAAGCCCTAATGGAAAAAGGCGACAAAGCGGAAGTTCTTAATTTGTGTAAATTGGTTCAGTGGATAATTTATGAAGTTCAATGCGACATTTTCTTCCTATGAGCGAGGTGGGTTGAGTTTGCAGTGGAGTGGTAAACAAAAGCTGGTTGTGTCTCTGTGTGTGTATGTGTTAACAACAAATTAAAAGATTTATCTTCAACAACATTTCGATTAAGGAAAGGCCTGTGAGCGGGTGTACGGGTATTGTGATAAAAGAACGTGTTTTTAGTCAATCGATTCATTTTCATATTAAGCTGATATAAATCCCAGATGGCCGAATTGTGTTTTTTATACCCTACACCACATAGCGGCAAGGGTATTATGTCTTTGTGCATTTGATTGTAACAGGGAGAAGAAAGCGAGTTAGACCCATAGTTACTTTTGAGAATCTTCATAGAAGCACTTTCTGTCAGTCCGTCCGTCCATGTATTCTTATGAGCAAAATTCAGGTCGCGATTATTATCCGACTGAGATAACATTTTGCAAACAATATTTGTTTGGTCCAAGGACGAACCCTATTGAAATTGATGATAATCGGATAAGATTTAAATATAGATCCCATATATCTTCAACCGGTTTCGGGTTAATTGTGCACCAAATGGCCAAAATAAGTCCAAATGACCTGAATTTTGGCACATCCGACCGAATTCAGTCTAGAAGCAAGTACATCAAATTTGGAGAATATCGGTTCAGTTATAGCTATAGCTCACATATACATGTTTCATCCGATTTGGGGGTTTAAATCCCTCACATGCGTAATATGCACTCCACAAAAATGATATTTGGTACCGGACATCAAGTAAAGGTCAGAAATACCACAGTCAAATTTTATCAAGATCGGTTCAGATTTGGATATAGCTCCCATATATATCTTCAACCGGTTTCGGATTAATTGTGCACCAAATGGCCAATATTAGTCCAAATGACCTGAATTTTGGCACATCCGACCGAATTCGGTCTAGAAGTAAATTAAATTTCGGTTCAGATATAGCTCCCAAAGATATCTTCAACCAATTTCGGCTTAATTGAGCAGCAAATGGCCAATATTTGTCAAAAATTCGTAAATAGTTATACATCCAAGTACATCAAATTTGGAGAAAATCGCCTCAGATATAGATATAGCTACAGCTCCCATATATATGTGTCATTCGATTTGGTGTTTATGTCCCTCAATTCGTAATATGCTATTTAGTACCAGATATCTTATAGAGCTCAGGAATACCTTTACCAAATTTTATCGAGAACGGCTAAGAATTGGATATAGCTCCCATATATATCCTCAATCCGATTTCAGGCTTATTGTGCAAATAATGGCTAATATCAGCACAAATGGAGTGAATTTCGGGACGTACGTTTCCATTTTGTGGAACTCGGCTCCGATATATATTTATACCCTACAACACTATGTGTTGGGGGTATTATAAGTTTGATTGGGCCAGAATTTATGTAACACCTCGAAATATTGGTTTCCCATATAGGAAAGTATATATGGATCTTTCTAGCTCGCCGAGCTGAGTCGATCTAGCTATATATGTCCGTCCGTCCGTCTGTCCGTCTGTCCATGTTAATTTGTAATCACTCTACAGGTCGCTATTATGGCCCGATCTTCACGAAATTTAGAATGGAGGTGGGGCTTAGGTCAGAATAGAACCCTATTTCTTTTAGAGATGATCGCATAATATTTAGGGGTTGAAATGGACCAAATACTGAAAATATGTCGGATTTTGCAGTAGCTATACAGGTCGCAATTATAGACCAATCGACGCGGAATTTCGCATATAGCTAGAGTTTAGGGCGGGGAAGAAGCCTACCAATTTGGGTGGTCATCGGATAATATTTAGCGGGTAAAATAGACCATATCTTTTGTGTTGAAAAAATTCAAAATTTTTCATTAAACCGTGAATATTTTAAATACCTGCGAAATCACAAAGTCGTGACAAGGTTACTTCTGACCTTTACATTGATGTTAACATCCAACAAATCGGATATATGGCGAAATATGTGCGATATATATGTCTATCAAAGAAGATATGCTTGAAAGATCTCTTATATGTCGAGAACGGCTGAACTGATTTCGACAGTTCTCATTAATTCAGAATGGCCTCTTGGCAGGAAAGAAAAAACCTCTAAAAAAATCGCATAAAATATCTCTATGACGATGAAAATATTGATATTGTAAAATTTTCTCATATTTTTTTCAATTTTGTCATATTTTTGGCATATTTTCAATTTGAATTAAACATATTTCTACAGCTAACAAAACTAAGTAGTTAGGATATCAGGATTTATGGCCCGATCCTTACGAAATTTTGCATGGGGATAAGATGAGGGTCAGAATGGAAGCCTACTCTTTTTGGAGATGATCGCCATATATTTAGGGGTTGAAATGGACCAAAAAACTGCAAAATTGTAATCAGGTCGTAATTATCAACCGATCCTCACGCACATTTGAATGGGGGTTACCGGACATTGCAAAAGCCAAGCAGTTTTGGATGGCCATCCAAAAATATTCAATGTAGGCAAAATACGAAAATGTCCATTCCAGTGACTTTTTGGAGAATTCACAAATACAGGAAAGACGCAGTTCTGAATATTTCGTTAACGCTGATTTCGTTGAAGAATATAGTCAAATGGCTGTATCTCATATAGATGCGTTTCAGTCAAAAACCAATAATAAATGTTAATCTTTTGCCACTTCTGAGAGATTATACGTATTTGGGAAATATTGGTTCCAGATCTAGGAAGACCATTTAAATTAGTTTAAGTTGCTATTATTCGAAAATTAGAGAACGAAACCTGGTTTTCTTTTATTATTTGTCACAATATCTTGTGGAATTCTTTCGAGTATCTCGCCTATATAAACTGTATCGTTTATTATAGTGTTGTAGGGTATTCAACGGTCGGCCCCGATCGTCTGTAGCCTTTGCTTACTTGTTTTTAATATAATCCTTTGCACTCCATATTTTTTATTTTGTATAAAATATTAACATGTCTCCGTCAAATTTAGTGAAAGCCGATTCAGAATTTGATATGCCTGCCAATATTAATTCCCTCTGAAATAAAATTGATCTGCTCGAAATTAATTATTTTGTTGCTAAATATGCATATTGGTGTAGGGTATAATATAGTCGGCCCCGCCCGACTTTTGACTTTATCTTATCGTTTTTTAATACCCTCCACCATACTATGGAGAGTATATTAACTTTGTCATTCCGTTTGTATCTCCTCAAAGTACTCATGTCAGACCCATCAGCATAAAATTCTAAGTCAATTTAGCGATGTCCCTCTGTCCGTCTGTCTGTTGTAATCACGCTATCTTTCGAACGAATTGAGATAGAAGGCTTAAAATTTGCACATATGTTCATTTTTCCAGTAGGCAGGTTAAGTTCGTAAATGGGCCATGTTGGTCCACGTTTTCATATAGCCCCCATATAACTGTACCTCCCATTATTCGGAATTTTGATGATTTTAATGACATTATTCACCGAAATTGTTTCAAATTTGGTATTTAAAGAAATGGATACTACAGCCTAAGACAGAAAATTGTCTGTGCAGGTCCACGTCTTCGTAAAGCCCCCATACAACGGTACCTTCCTATATTCGGTATTTTGATGATTTTATCGAAAATTTTCTTCGGAATTGTTTTAAATTTTTTATTTGAAGTTCGTAATAGATACTGCAGCCTATGACAGAAAATTATCTGTGCAGGTCCACGTCTTCATATTGCCCCCACATAACGGTACCTCCCAATATTCGGTATTTTAACGATTTAAGGTTTACTATTCACCGGAGTAGTTTCAAATTACGTATTTATAGTTCGTAATGAGAACTACAGTCTGTGACAGAAAATTGTCTATGTAGGTCCAGGTCTTCGTATAGGCCCCATAAATCAGTACCTCCCGATATTCGGCATTTTGACGATTTTAGGTACAATACTCTACGAAATTGTTTGAGATGTCGTATTTGAAGTTCGTAATGGATGCTAAAGCCTGTAACAGAAAATTGTATATGCAGGTCCAGGTCTTGGCATTGCTCCGATTTTAGCTACATTATTCACAGTTTATTTCAAGTTTCGAATTTGGATATAGTAATGGCTTATGACAAACAAAGCCTATGTAGATCCAAGTCGTATAGACCCCAATATAAGAGCTATATTCGGTATTTTTAAAATATTAACAGAATTTTTAACGGATTTCTTTTATTTATTAATTTTTTTTTTTTTTTAATTGCCAAATTCGTTTCAAATGGTGGAGGGTATTCAAAGTTCGGCTCTGCCGAACTTACTGCTTTTTAACTTGTTTCTATTTTAATAGGCAGTGCAAATTTGAAATTTGATGAGGATTTTTTCGTCTCTGATATCGACCTTCCAAAATTATGTTTTGACAGTATTGTAAATTATTGTTTTGCTTGAGTATTCCCTGGATTTTTAATTTTCAGTCTACGTTTTACTAACTTATCATTTTTATTTTGGTGTATTCTCTTTGAAGACTTACTAAAACTTTAAAAATACCCTCTTTAGATTATTTTTTACCGATACGTATTTCAAAATTATTTTCGGAAACTTTATCTAATTCGACCATGTCAGCAAGTTGACAAAATCACAAATTAAAATCATTAACCATCTACTCATGACCCCGTTATAATTGTCATTCATATTTCTCTGTATTTTTAATTAACAAATAAATTTTCAATATTGCGACCACTTTTTGACCTAATTTAAGAAAACAATGAACATTTAAATACAAAATAAAATTTCAACAAAAACATAACAAACCGTTGTTTTGCCTTTAATGTCATACTATTTCACGTGGAGTGACATTAATTAGATGAAGTTTCAAATGCTTCGTTGGCAATTGGTCTTATTTTAATTAATTAGGCCAAAACTTCAAATGTAAGTACCGTTTGTTAGGGATGGCGAACATAATAATGGTTGTACAACTTGTAAAGAACGCCACTTAGGCCATCTACAACTATGATCAAAAAATGAAGAAACAGTAAAGAATATCCAAAACCAAGTACATGAACGACGATTATTAAAAATCGAATTTTGAGTAACTAAACTTTACAATGAAGAAGATATCAGAAAAGGGCTAAATGTCTTTAAAAATTTGAATATACCTTTATATAACTCCTAGGATGATTAATACTAAAAACGGTACATATCGGTACTCGTTTAGGTAAAGCTCTAATATAATTTCATTCCCATCATTCTAATTTGACATTTATGAGACATTTTTCAGAATAGTAAAATCTTTTTGGAAATAGCCGTTTTATATTGATTAGCGCATAGCCCTCATATTAACTATCGAATTAAGGAATTTTGAAAGTTTCAAATGCCTATCCAGCAGTACCTCTTGATATCTGGTATTTCGGTGTATTACATTTTGGGTGCTCATTGGATGAAAATTTTACTTTTCGATATTAACCCCATATTGCTGCGTCGACCATATTCGTTCTATATAGCTGGGTATATTAAGTTGGTTCTTCCGTTGGTAACTCATCGAAATCATAATTTTTATACTGGTTTAGGTATAAAAATTATGATTTCGATTAAAGAAGGTCCTAAAGTCGGCCGGTGCCAATCCTGTCCTATCATTTGTTTGACGATGGGCTATATCGGTCCACGATATCGTACAGCCGTCATATAACGATACCCCACATTTTTCACTGGAATTATCTGAAATTCTACACAAGGAATTCTTCACCCCTGAAAGAGAATTGTCTATATAGGTCCACGATATCGTATCCTTACATTCGGTATTTTGATTATTTTAGCCACTTTTTTAATGGCATTGTCTGAAATTCTGCACAGGAGTTCTCTATAAGTACTTTACCCTCTGAAAGAGAATTATATATAAGCCCATATAGTCCTTATATAATGATACCTCTTGATATTCGGTATTTTGATGATTGTAGCAAATTTTTTCAATTGAATTGTCTGAAAATCTACACAAGGACTCCCTTCTGAGTACTTTACCGACTGGAAGAGTATTGTCCATATTTTCGTATACCCCCCATATAACGACACCTCTCTATATTCGACATTTTTATGATTTTAGCGACATTTTTACCGGAAATGTTTCAAATTTCCTATTTAAAGTAAGTGATGGGTACTACAGCCTATGAGAAAAAAATTCGTGCGCAGGTTCACGGCGTCGTATACTCCACATACAACGGTACCCCAGATATTCGGTATTTTGATGATAGTAGCCAAATTTTTCCATAGAATATTCTGAAAATCCACGCAACGACTTCCTCCTGGGTACTTTACTCCCCGGAAGAGTACTGTCTATATAGATCCACGATATCGTATATCCCCCATGTTCTCTATGTTCGGTATTTTGATTATATTAGCCACATTTTTTACCGGAATTGTTTCAAATTTCGTCTTTAAAGTTTGTAATGGGTATTACGCAAAATTGCGGATGCAGGTCCACGTCTCCGTATAGCCCCCATATAACGATACCTCCCTATATCCGGTATTTTGATAACTTTAGCGACACTATCCACCGGATATCCAAATATCGTATTTGTAGTTCCTAATGAATACCACAGCCTATGACAGAAAATGACATATGCAGGTTAAAGTCTTCGTTTAGCTTCCATATTCCGGTATCTTCCTATATTCGGAGTTTTGATGATTTTTGCAATTTTTACCGGAATTGGCAAAAAATTCGTATTTAAAGTTCACGAAGGGTACCACATCCTATGACAAAAAAATGCATATGCAGATTCCCGTCTTCGTATAGCCCCCATACAACGATACCTCCCGATATTCGGTGTTTTTATGATTTTAGGGGAATTATCCACCGAATTTGTTTCAAATGTCGTATTTAAAGCTCGTAATGGGTACTAGAACCTATGACGAAAAATTATCTGTTTAGGTCCCCGTTTTCATATAGCCCAAAATTAATATTTCTAATATCGATTTATGTGCTGGAATGCTAAATCCCAATTCAAGTCACAATTTAGGAAAGGAGGATTAAAGTCTCACGTTCCTTCATATTATTCAGAAAAATTCAGAATTCAGAAAAAAGAAACTATACAAAAATGTGTAATTTTTATTATTTCTTCAGGAACAGATCATGCGGTCCTGCAAACGGACCGTAACTCTTAAAAGCCATTAACTAAATGTAATTATGTTTCTGGTTTAATAAAATAGCCACTTTCTGATTTTTTTCACCAATATCATTTCGTTCATAATCTTCTTAAAATTTGGGTTCGAAATTTCATTGTTCTTTAAATATGAAATTCTTACTAATAATTGTAACACTCATTTGTTTTGAGATTTAATTCATGAAACATATGAAAGCCAATTAATAAAATTTTGAAAATTGTCTGAACAAATCCCTAATGAGGGTCAAATCATATTCACAACTACACGCACACAAAGAACTGAGTTGACTTCAACGAACTTCATTGACAAAATAAGCGAAACAGGGTTGCCATCGGCAGAAAAGTAAAGGTGGGTGTATAAACAAAACGACTGAATATGGAATGGTAAAATTTGACATAAGATCGTATTTGGAACAAAGGGTATAAAAAGTACCAGGAGCAATAGATAAGAGCTAGAGGTATGAATTCGGTATAATACCCCGGTAACGAAATTCAGAGTTCCATCCCAACACTCGGCACATTTTGCGCTATTTTACACTTCTCGTATGTCCATAGTACGAATTTCTAAAACCAGTTCCCCCATCTCAACTGCAGACACCAATAGTGAAATCCATATCAAATTTCAGGATTTCAGCTCCATCCCTACACCTAATACAAAGTTTAGCAGCATTTAGTACTTTTCGAACAATTGTAGTAGTCAATTTCCAAAACAATCTCCATATCTTAATTTCAGATACCAACAGTGACTCTGAATATCAAATTTTAGGATTTAAGCTTTTTACTTGCCCCCATTAACCTAATTTAGTACAATCATAGTACGCATCTCCCTGCCAAGAGTGACATTTATATCAAATTTCACGATTTCTGCTCTATTCCTTCACCCAATACAATGTTTGGTACTATTTAGTACTTTTGTTGTATTATACATTTCAAGGACCACCTCCATGTCTCAATTCCAGATATCACATTTATGGATTCCAGCCCTATATCTACATCCAATTCCAAATTTAGTACCATTTAGAACTTTTCGTACGATTATAGAAAACATTAAGAAAATCACCTCTATATCTCAACCACAGACACAAACAGTGACATTTATATCAAAGTAAAATAAATGTATTTGTATGTGTTCGTATAAAGAAGCAAATTAAAAAAAGAACAAAGATTGAATTGAAATTAGAATATTTTAACATTCAGCCGAACATTAATTTTGCGATCGGTTACAAAAACTCAGTTTCTCTCGGTTGTACAAAACCTCTCTCTCTCTCCAGCTCGTCCATTCAGGCTCTTTCCCGTTAGTCTATAGAGACTCTCTTCCTAACATCTATAAAGACGGCCATCAGCTCGTCTATAGAGACTCACTTCCGATCGTCTATAGAGACTCTGTTCCGATCGTCTATAGAGACTCACTTCCGATCGTCTATAGAGACTCACTTCCGATCGTCTATAGAGACTCACTTCCGATCGTCTAAAGAGACTCACTTCCGATCGTCAATAGAGACTCACTTCCGATCGTCTATAGAGACTCACTTCCGATCGTCTATAGAGACTCACTTCCGATCGTCTATAGAGACTCACTTCCGATCATCTATAGAGACTCACTTCCGATAGTCTATAGAAACTCCTTCCGATCGTCTATAGACTCCTTCCGATAGTGTATAGAGACTCCTTCCGATAGTCTATAGAGACTCTCTTCCGACCATCTAAAGAGACTCTCTTCCGATCGTCTATAGAGACTCACTTCCGATCGTCTATAGAGACTCACTTCCGATCGTCTATAGAGACTCACTTCCGATCGTCTATAGAGACTCACTTCCGATCGTCTATAGAGGCTCTCTTCCGATCGTCTATAGAGACTCCTTCCGATCGTCTATAGAAACTCCCTTTCGGTCGTCTATAGGGACTCTCTTCCGATCGTCTATAGAGACTCTCTTCCGACCGTCTATAAAGTCCTCTTCCGATCGTCTATAGAGACTCTCTTCCGACCGTCTATAGAGACTCTCTTCCGATCGTCTATAGAGACTCCTTCCGATCGTCTATAGAGACTCACTTCCGATCGTCTATAGAGACTCACTTCCGACCGTCTATAGAGACTCTCTTCCGATCGTCTATAGAGACTCCTTCCGATCGTCTATAGAGACTCTCTTCCGATCGTCTATAGAGACTCACTTCCGATCGTCTATAGAGGCTCTCTTCTGATCGTCTATAGACAATCCTTCCGATAGTCTATAGAGACTCCTTCCGATAGTCTATAGAGACTCTCTTCCGACCATCTAAAGAGACTCTCTTCCGATCGTCTATAGAGACTCACTTCCGATCGTCTATAGACAATCCTTCCGATAGTCTATAGAGACTCCTTCCGATAGTCTATAGAAACTCCCTTTCGGTCGTCTATAGGGACTCTCTTCCGATCGTCTATAGAGTCCTCTACCAATCGTCTATAGAGACTCTCTTCCGACCGTCTATAAAGTCCTCTTCCGATCGTCTATAGAGACTCTCTTCCGACCGTCTATAGAGACTCTCTTCCGATCGTCTATAGAGACTCCTTCCGATAGTCTATAGAGACTCCTTCCGATAGTCTATAGAGACTCTATTTCGGTCGTCTATAGAGACTCTCTTCCGATCGTCTATAGAGTCCTCTTCCGATCGTCTATAGAGACTCACTGTCTAACCAGCTCGTCTGTTGAGGCTCACTGGCTAACCAGCTCGTCTGTAGAGACTCACTGGCCAACCAGCTCTTCTGTAGAGACTCACTGGCCTCCAGCTCGTCCATAGGGACTCCCTCAGGCTTCCAGCCCGTCCATAGAGACACCCTGGCCTCCAGATCGTCCACAAAGACTCCCTGGCCTCCAGCTTGTCTATACAGGCTCCCCTCCCTCCAGCTCGAACATACAGAGTTCCTTCCCTCCAGCTTGACCCTCCCCTCCAGCTTGTCTGACTCCGTTCCCTCCCGCTCATCGATAGAGAATCCCTTCCCTACGGTTCGTCTATAGAGATTATAGTACACATTCCCAAAAAAACCAACATATCTCAATTCCATATATAAACAGAGACCTCAATATCAATTTCAATTTGAGGATTCCGACCCATCCCTAAACCAAATACCAAGTTAAGTACCATTTAGTAATTTTCGTACAAATTTAGGGCGTATGTCCAAACCACCACCAAATCTCAAACACAGATACCATTAGTAATCTAAATATAAAAATTCCGAATTTTTTCGCATACCCAATACCAGTGCCAATACCTACTATAATTGTATGAAAAGTACTGAATGGTACTATATTCAGTACTAATACCAAATTTCCGATGTCAATCTCTACATGGGTGTCTACCTTTTTGGAAGTGGCAACTCTTACTTTCAATAAAAAAGCTCTCTCAATGTATGAATGAATTGGGCCAAACCAAATCTCACTTGATTAAGTAGTGGTGTGGTAAATCTTTTAATCCCCCCTCAGCTGACGAGCACTACGATCCGCGCACACACACCTAACAAATCATGTTGGCCCTTTTTGTGTCCGAACACAAATCAAGACACCAAAGACACCGACCCAAATGAACAATCAATGAATGAATGATCTAACAAAACGCAAACGACAGCGACAACAAGATTGCGTGATTAAAACCAGCTATTTTGGCTTTTTCGGGGGATTTTTATGGAAGATTTTCTCCAATTTTCTTCTTTGAGACAATTTCGAATATAATTCTTGGCTGGGTTTTGGGGAATCTTTGTTGTGGCGAAACGAGAACTCGTTTGTGTCCAATTGTTGTTGTGATTGTTGTTGACGATGATGTTGTTGATGAAATGACATGACGTGACGTGACATGCGGCAAGATTTTTATGTTTTTGCTAGAAATCCGGTATGGAGGTTATGATTTGATTATAGTTGGATGAAGAGTGAGAGAGAGAGAAGTAAAGAGTAACAAAAACCGCCAATGATAATTATATCGAAGCGGCTACTAATGATTGAGAACAATTTCTAATGTGAATGAAATCACGTGCACCAACACAGTCCTAGAGGCCACACATACCTCTACACCCATGCTATATGGATTCTATCTTCATTTTCTCTTGATGAATTTTCGTTTGAAAGATGAGGTTGCTGAAGCAAAGTTAACGCCTTAAAATGCCATAATCACGACATTAATGAATGGACTTTTTAGCGGGGATGAGGACGGATCGGTCATATAGAATGTGATGGATTTTGTATGAATGAAATATGAAATAAAAAACCCAAAAGCGAAATAAGCTGCGAATCAGAGAAGGTAAAAAACCGAAAATTATGAATAAGTGAATGAATAATAGCGGAACTTTGATGGTCATTTAGCGATCACTACAACAACATTGCGTTAACTTTTTCATTCCGCCAAATGACTTGACGTTTATGAATGAAGTTTCGAATTGACAGTTCAATACCCTACAAGAGGTATTTAGGTTTGTAGTTCTACGGTCAAAAAAATGGGTCGTGAGGACCAAATTTTTTCTAGACGGAAAAAAATGGGTCTAGAGGACCAATTTTTTTCTAGACGGAAAAAAATGGGTCTAGAGGACCAATTTTTTTCTAGACGGAAAAAAATGGGTCTAGAGGACCAATTTTTTTCTAGACGGAAAAAAATGGGTCTAGAGGACCAATTTTTTTCTAGACGGAAAAAAATGGGTCTAGAGGACCAATTTTTTCTAGACGGAAAAAAATGGGTCTAGAGGACCAATTTTTTTCTAGACGGAAAAAAATGGGTCTAGAGGACCAATTTTTTTCTAGACGGAAAAAAATGGGTCTAGAGGACCAATTTTTTTCTAGACGGAAAAAAATGGGTCTAGAGGACCAATTTTTTTCTAGACGGAAAAAAATGGGTCTAGAGGACCAATTTTTTCTAGACGGAAAAAAATGGGTCTAGAGGACCAATTTTTTTCTAGACGGAAAAAAATGGGTCTAGAGGACCAATTTTTTTCTAGACGGAAAAAATGGGTCCTGATGAGCAATTTTTTTCTATTCGAAAAAAAGAATGGGTCCTGAGGAGCGATTTTTTCTATACGGAAAAAAATGGGTCCTGAGGAGCGATTTTTTTCTATACGGAAAAAAATGGGTCCTGAGGAGCGATTTTTTTCTATACGGAAAAAAATGGGTCCTGAGGAGCGATTTTTTTCTATACGGAAAAAAATGGGTCCTGAGGAGCGATTTTTTTCTATACGAAAAAAATGGGTCCTGAGGAGCTATTTTTTTCTATACGGAAAAAAATGGGTCCTGAGGAGCGATTTTTTCTATACGGAAAAAAATGGGTCCTGAGGAGCGATTTTTTTCTATACGGAAAAATGGGTCCTGAGGAGCGATTTTTTTCTATACGGAAAAAAATGGGTCCTGAGGAGCGATTTTTTTCTATACGGAAAAAAATGGGTCCTGAGGAGCGATTTTTTTCTATACGGAAAAAAATGGGTCCTGAGGAGCGATTTTTTTCTATACGGAAAAAAATGGGTCCTGAGGAGCGATTTTTTTCTATACGGAAAAAAATGGGTCCTGAGGAGCGATTTTTTCTATACGGAAAAAAATGGGTCCTGAGGAGCGATTTTTTTTCTATACGGAAAAAAAATGGGTCCTGAGGAGCAGCGATTTTTTTCTATACGGAAAAAAATGGGTCCTGAGGAGCAGCGATTTTTTTCTATACGGAAAAAAATGGGTCCTGAGGAGCAGCGATTTTTTTCTATACGGAAAAAAAATGGGTCCTGAGGAGCGATTTTTTCTATACGGAAAAAAAATGGGTCCTGAAAGGCGATTTTTTTCTATACGGAAAAAATGGGTCCTAAGGAGCAGCGATTTTTTTCTATACGAAACAAAATGGGTCCTGAGGAGCAGCGATTTTTTTCTATACGGAAAACATGGGTCCTGATGAGCAGCGATTTTTTTCTACAAGGAAAAAAATGGGTCCTGAGGAGAGATTTTTTTTCTATACGGAAAAAAATTAGTCCTGAGGAGCAGCGATTTTTTTCTATACGGAAAAAAATGGGTCCTGAGGGGAGATTTTTTTCTATACGGAAAAAAATGGGTCCTGAGGGGAGATTTTTTTCTATACGGAAAAAAATGGGTCCTGAGGGGAGATTTTTTTCTATACGGAAAAAATGGGTCCTGAGGGGAGATTTTTTTCTATACGGAAAAAATGGGTCCTGAGGAGCGATTTTTTTCCGTATAGATTTTTTTCTATACGAAAAAAAAATGGGTCCTGACGAGCGATTTTTTTTTCTATACGAAACAAAATGGGTCCTGAGGAGCAGCGATTTTTTTCTATACGGAAAAAAATTAGTCCTGAGGAGCAGCGATTTTTTTCTATACGGAAAAAATGGGTCCTGAGGAGCAGCGATTTTTTTCTATACGGAAAAAATGGGTCCTGAGGAGCAGCGATTTTTTTCTATACGGAAAAAAATGGGTCTAGAGGACCAATTTTTTTCTAGACGGAAAAAAATGGGTCTAGAGGACCAATTTTTTTCTAGACGGAAAAAAATGGGTCTAGAGGACCAATTTTTTTCTAGACGGAAAAAATGGGTCCTGATGAGCAATTTTTTCTATTCGAAAAAAAGAATGGGTCCTGATGAGCAATTTTTTTCTATTCGAAAAAAAGAATGGGTCCTGAGGAGCGATTTTTTTCTATACGGAAAAAAATGGGTCCTGAGGAGCGATTTTTTTCTATACGGAAAAAAATGGGTCCTGAGGAGCGATTTTTTTCTATACGGAAAAAAATGGGTCCTGAGGAGCGATTTTTTTCTATACGGAAAAAAATGGGTCCTGAGGAGCGATTTTTTTCTATACGGAAAAAAAATGGGTCGTGAGGAGCAGCGATTTTTTTCTATACGGAAAAAAATGGGTCCTGAGGAGCAGCGATTTTTTTCTATACGGAAAAAAATGGGTCCTGAGGAGCAGCGATTTTTTTCTATACGGAAAAAAATGGGTCCTGAGGAGCGATTTTTTCTATACGGAAAAAAAATGGGTCCTGAGGAGCGATTTTTTCTATACGGAAAAAAAATGGGTCCTGAAGGGCGATTTTTTTCTATACGGAAAAAATGGGTCCTGAAGGGCGATTTTTTTCTATACGGAAAAATGGGTCCTGAAGGACGATTTTTTTCTATACGGAAAAAAATGGGTCCTGAGGAGCGATTTTTTTCTATACGAAAAAAATGGGTCCTGAGGAGCTATTTTTTTCTATACGGAAAAAAATGGGTCCTGAGGAGCGATTTTTTTCTATACGGAAAAAAATGGGTCCTGAGGAGCGATTTTTTTCTATACGGAAAAAAATGGGTCCTGAGGAGCAGCGATTTTTTTCTATACGAAAAAAAATGGGTCCTGAGGAGCAGCGATTTTTTTCTATACGGAAAAAAATGGGTCCTGAGGAGCGATTTTTTTCTATACGGAAAAAAAATGGGTCCTGAGGAGCAGCGATTTTTTTCTATACGGAAAAAAATGGGTCCTGAGGAGCAGCGATTTTTTTCTGTACGGAAAAAATGGGTCCTGAGGAGCGATTTTTTTCTATACGGAAAAAAATGGGTCCTGAGGAGCGATTTTTTTCTATACGGAAAAAAAATGGGTCCTGAGGAGCAGCGATTTTTTTCTATACGGAAAAAAATGGGTCCTGAGGAGCAGCGATTTTTTTCTATACGGAAAAAAAATGGGTCCTGAGGAGCAGCGATTTTTTTCTATACGGAAAAAAAATGGGTCCTGAGGAGTGATTTTTTCTATACGGAAAAAAAATGGGTCCTGAAGGGCGATTTTTTTTCTATACGGAAAAAATGGGTCCTGAAGGACGAGTTTTTTCTATACGAAACAAAATGGGTCCTGAGGAGCAGCGATTTTTTTCTATACGGAAAACATGGGTCCTGATGAGCAGCGATTTTTTTCTATACGGAAAAAAATGGGTCCTGAGGAGAGATTTTTTTTCTATACGGAAAAAAATTAGTCCTGAGTAGCAGCGATTTTTTTCTATACGGAAAAAAATGGGTCCTGAGGGGAGATTTTTTTCTATACGGAAAAAATGGGTCCTGAGGGGAGATTTTTTTCTATACGGAAAAAAATGGGTCCTGAGGGGAGATTTTTTTCTATACGGAAAAAAATGGGTCCTGAGGAGCGATTTTTTTCCGTATAGATTTTTTTCTATACGAAAAAAAATGTGTCCTGAGGAGCGATTTTTTTTCTATACGAAACAAAATGGGTCCTGAGGAGCAGCGATTTTTTTCTATACGGAACAAAATGGGTCCTGAGGAGCAGCGATTTTTTTCTATACGGAAAAAAATTAGTCCTGAGGAGCAGCGATTTTTTTCTATACGGAAAAAATGGGTCCTGAGGAGCAGCGATTTTTCTCTATACGGAAAAAAATGGGTCTAGAGGACCAATTTTTTTCTAGACGGAAAAAAATGGGTCTAGAGGACCAATTTTTTTCTAGACGGCAAAAAATGGGTCTAGAGGACCAATTTTTTTCTAGACAGAAAAAATGGGTCTAGAGGACCAATTTTTTTCTAGACGGAAAAAATGGGTCCTGATGAGCAATTTTTTTCTATTCGAAAAAAAGAATGGGTCCTGAGGAGCGATTTTTTTCTATACGGAAAAAAATGGGTCCTGAGGAGCGATTTTTTTCTATACGGAAAAAAATGGGTCCTGAGGAGCGATTTTTTTCTATACGGAAAAAAATGGGTCCTGAGGAGCGATTTTTTTCTATACGAAAAAAATGGGTCCTGAGGAGCGATTTTTTCTATACGAAAAAAATGGGTCCTGAGGAGCTATTTTTTTTTATACGGAAAAAAATGGGTCCTGAGGAGCGATTTTTTTCTATACGGAAAAAAATGGGTCCTGAGGAGCGATTTTTTTCTATGCGGAAAAAAATGGGTCCTGAGGAGCGATTTTTTTCTATACGGAAAAAAATGGGTCCTGAGGAGCGATTTTTTTCTATACGGAAAAAATGGGTCCTGAGGAGCGATTTTTTTCTATACGGAAAAAAATGGGTCCTGAGGAGCAGCGATTTTTTTCTATACGGAAAAAAATGGGTCCTGAGGAGCAGCGATTTTTTTCTATACGGAAAAAAATGGGTCCTGAGGAGCAGCGATTTTTTTCTATACGGAAAAAAAATGGGTCCTGAGGAGCGATTTTTTCTATACGGAAAAAAATGGGTCCTGAATTGCGATTTTTTTCTATACGGAAAAAATGGGTCCTGAAGGACGAGTTTTTTCTATACGAAACAAAATGGGTCCTGAGGAGCAGCGATTTTTTTCTATACGGAAAACATGGGTCCTGATGAGCAGCGATTTTTTTCTATACGGAAAAAAATGGGTCCTGAGGAGAGATTTTTTTTCTATACGGAAAAAAATTAGTCCTGAGGAGCAGCGATTTTTTTCTATACGGAAAAAAATGGGTCCTGAGGGGAGATTTTTTTCTATACGGAAAAAAATGGGTCCTGAGGGGAGATTTTTTTCTATACGGAAAAAAATGGGTCCTGAGGAGCGATTTTTTTCCGTATAAATTTTTTTCTATACGAAAAAAAAATGGGTCCTGAGGAGCGATTTTTTTTCTATACGAAACAAAATGGGTCCTGATTTTTTTCTATACGGAACAAAATGGGTCCTGAGGAGCAGCGATTTTTTTCTATACGGAAAAAAAATGGGTCCTGACGGGCGATTTTTTTCTATACGGAAAAAAAATGGGTCCTGACGGGCGATTTTTTTCTATACGGAAAAAAAATGGGTCCTGACGGGCGATTTTTTTCTATACGGAAAAAAAATGGGTCCTGACGGACGATTTTTTTCTATACGGAAAAAAAATGGGTCCAGACGGGCGAGTTTTTTCTATACGGAAAAAAAATGGGTCCTGACCGGCGATTTTTTTCTATACGGAAAAAAAATGGGTCCTGACCGGCGATTTTTTTCTATACGGAAAAAAATGGGTCCTGACCGGCGATTTTTTTCTATACGGAAAAAAATGGGTCCAGACGGGCGAGTTTTTTCTATACGGAAAAAAAATGGGTCCTGACCGGCGATTTTTTTCTATACGGAAAAAAAATGGGTCCTGACGGGCGATTTTTTTTCTATACGGAACAAAATGGGTCCTGAGGAGCAGCGATTTTTTTCTATACGGAAAAAAAATGGGTCCTGACGGGCGATTTTTTTCTATACGGAAAAAAAATGGGTCCTGACGGGCGATTTTTTTCTATACGGAAAAAAATGGGTCCAGACGGGCGAGTTTTTTCTATACGGAAAAAAAATGGGTCCTGACCGGCGATTTTTTTCTATACGGAAAAAAAATGGGTCCTGACCGGCGATTTTTTTCTATACGGAAAAAAATGGGTCCTGACCGGCGATTTTTTTCCATACGGAAAAAAAATGGGTCCTGACCGGCGATTTTTTTCTATACGGAAAAAAAATGGGTCCTCAGGAGCGATTTTTTTCTGTACGAAAAAAATGGGTCCTCAGGAGCGATTTTTTTCTATACGAAAAAAATGGGTCCTCAGGAGCGATTTTTTTTCTATACGAAAAAAAAATGGGTCCTCAGGAGCGATTTTTTTCTATACGAAAAAAATGGGTCCTGAAGGGCGTTTTTTTTTTTCTATACGAAAAAAAATGGGTCCTGAAGGTCGATTTTTTTCTATACGAAAAAAAATGGGTCCTGAAGGGCGATTTTTTTCTATACGAAAAAAATGGGTCCTGAAGGGCGATTTTTTTCTATACGAAAAAAATGGGTCTCGAGGAGCGGTTTTTTTCTATACGGAAAAAAAGGGGACTCGAGGAGCGGATTTTGTCTATACGGAAAAAAATGGGTCTCGAGGAGCGATTTTTTTCTATACGGAAAAAAATGGGTCTCGAGGAGCGATTTTTTTTCTATACGGAAAAAAATGGGTCTCGAGGAGCGATTTTTTTCTATACGGAAAAAAATGGGTCGCGAGGAGCGATTTTTTTCCATACGGAAAAAAATGGGTCTCGAGGAGCGATTTTTTCTATACGGAAAAAATGGGTCTCGAGGAGCGATTTTTTTCTATACGGAAAAAATGGGTCCTGAGGATCTATTTTTTTTAGTTCCTGATCCTTAAGTCTGATTTTCCTTCTATAGAAAAATAGGTCCTCAGGACCTTTTGCAAAAACAAGGTTCCAAGTGCGATTTTTTCCTAAAGGACAAAATGGCTCCCATGGTTTCTCCTGTGGATAAATTTTGGGTTCTCAGATCGATTGAAGAATTGACAAAAGTGTTTTCTACTAAAAACAATCGATTCCTGACCCGAAAATATTTTCATAACATATAATATGTCAACATTAAAACCTCTTCTCACCCCAGCTTGTAGGGCACACAACATGTGTGTGCCCATGTTGGAACGAAGAAACTTTTTAATAATTCATCAAACGCAGGCTTATGTAGGCGCGGCATATTAAGGTCAAAACTTGTTGAGAGCCGGCAAAATATCAACGCGATTAATGCAAACAAAAGCGGTAAATGTTGTGTTAAGTCACAATTAGGTGAGCATTCAATTTTCAAACGCAATCACTCAAAGCCACAACAACACTCAGAGATCATTTTCTCATTCATAGCAAAAAAAAAAACTGAACGGGACACCAAAAAACATTGAGCGATATTAAAGCACCGAAAGGATTAAAGTTTCAGAACGGCTTGCAAGCTAAGCAGGATGTATGTTAAATGTGATTTAGGTTTTCGGCTTTTTATGATCCCCAATCCAAAAAAAAAAACAGCGACGTTTAAATAATTACCGCCGTCGTAAGAATAAATGACTGACTGACGCCACACGACAATTCAAGTTAACACAACAAACATTGGGTGATTTGTTTTTTTTTTTAAGAAATATTAATTTTGAATGTCGGTCAGCATTAAAAGCTAAAACTTTTAACGCCATCGCAAGGCTATTAAGGTATGGTCGACAAATGCCATAGCACCGATGACGATGATGTAGTCAATAATAGGTAAATAATTAAATGATCTCCCAACGTGAGCTTATTATTCCTAGAAGTTATTACTGACAAATGGGAATAATTATATGTGGGTATGTCCGATATTGAAAATATCTATGAAAAATTTTTGATTTATATTCCAGAGAAATACATTACATTTAAACAGTTAAATTTTATAATTTGTTCGGAATGATTACATGGGCAAAATTGCAAGAAAATCAAACATTTATATCCAATTTTAAACAAAATCAAAAAATTCATCTAAGGTTTCTGGTTGAGAGATGTAACAAATTGGAAAGAATCTCTGACTTGTTTCGCAACATATGATAGATAAAAGTATGGAAAATGTAGACCCTCCATGGATGAGGTACCAAAAAGGGGTTCGCAGATGTATATCATCTTTACAACAGATCGTGTGTTAGCAAAAATGTTTGCGTGTGTAAAATTTTAAGAGATTTGGATGCTTATTTCGCTCTCCAGGAAAAATGGTCCAAACTCTATCATCTTTATAAAAGATCTTGTGTTGATAGAATTATTGAGATGCAACAAGTCTGAATGTTAATTTCCCTTTTTATGAGCGTCATAGATATTCAAAAATTTTACCCCTTGTAGGAGAGGTACCAGAAGGAGATGACCGATACATACCATCTTCACAGCAGATCTTTTATTAGTAGAAAAAATGGAATGTGTGAAATATGAAAAGAACCGGATTATTATTTCGGATTTTATAATCGTTTTGGTTATTCAAAACTTTGTCCCTTTGTGGGGGATGAACCAGAAAGAATGTTTCGATCTCTACAATCTTTATAACAGGTCTTATGTTAATGGAAATATTGAGATGTGCCAAGTCAGAATGGAATCGGATGTTAATTTCGCGTTTTATGAGCTTCATGAATATTCAAAGTTGAATCTTTGTGGAGGAGGTACCAGAAAGAGTGGATCGATATACCCCTTTTTCACAGCAGATCTTGTGTTAGAAGAAATAATGGGATGTGTGAAATATGAGGAGAACCGTATGCTTATTTCGGATTTTGTAGTCGTTCCGATCATTTAAAATGTTGACTCTTTGTGGGGGAGATACCAGAAGGAATGGCCCGATCTCTACCCTCTTTAAAATAGATCTTGTGTTGATTGAAATATTGATATGTTCCAAGTCCAAATGGAATTTGTTGTTAATTCCTCGTTTTATTACCTTCATGGTTATTTAAAATGTTGACCCTTTGTGAGGGAGGTACCAGTAGGAATGGTCCGATCAATACAGATCTTATATTAATGTAAATATTGAGATGTGCCAAGTCTGAATGGAATCGGACGTTCATTTCGCGTTTTATGAACTTCATTAATATTCAAAGTTTGAATCTTTGTGGAGGAGGTACCAGAAGGAGTGGACCAATATACTCCATCTTCACACCAGACTTTGGGTTAACAAGAATATTGTGATGTGTGCAATTTGAAGGCAATCGCACTCATATTAGCTCATTTTCTAATGGTTATAATTATTCAAAATTTTGACCCATTGTGTGGGAGGTAATTGATTGAGGGGACAGATAGTGTCCATTTTTGCACCTGAACTAGCACTGGTGCAAATTGTAGGATTTGCAAAGTTGGAGCAAACTTGGATTATCCTTTCTCTTTTTGTGCTGTAAAATACAACCAACTTCAGACTGCTGTCATTTCTAAGTCACTCGTCCGACAGCTGTAAAAATTATTCTAGTGGCAGCTCATTATATTATTTACAAGCGTACAAATGCATTTTAGAATTTTTCGGCAAAAACAAGTTGTTCGACGTGGAATTCAAGTCTGATAGTGTGATTTCTTCATTTTTGGCTGGAAAACCACAGGTAGCTATCGTTAGATCACTCCAGCATTTAAATGTGAATAAATCTTTTGTGTCTCATACCATCGCTCGTTACGATTATATGGGATGGGAGAAAACAGCAACATCAGCAGAAATGGTTCGAAAAGTAAAGTAGCGACTTGACCGAAAACCGCGTCGCAGTGACCGAAAATTTGCCCGTGAGCTGAACATATCGCAATATTCCACTCGGCAAATATTGAAAAATATCCTCGGGGTAAAGCCATTGGAATTCCAAAAAGTGCAAGAACTTACATCGCAACAAAAAGAAAATAGACTCAAAATAGCTAAAGATTTGCTTTGCTTGGACGAAAGTTGTGAACTGCCGAATTTGGTTTTCTCCACTCCATTTAGAAAACAATCGTTGTCCAGCAGTTTGTAAACCAACAAAATGATCGTGTTTACATGCCAAAGAGGTCAACTGAAAATGTGCACCTTCGGTTGGCCACTATAACTCAAGCGTCGGCCATGGTGATGGTGTGGGCCGCCATATCAGCCGATGGTCGCCCTCCGCTCGTATTAATCGACCGTGGCAGCAGAATAAATGCCGAATATAATCGCGAAAATATTCTGAAGGGTATATTAAAGCCTTGGACACGCACACATTTTGGCCGCAGACCTTGGACATTCCAACAGGACTCAGTACCATTGCACTCAGGACCCGCCACCCAAAAATGTTTAAAAACTGAGGTTCCTCGCTTCATTTCCAGCGCACAATGGCCACCAAAATCTCCGGATACCAATCCGTTGGACTATTGTGTCTGGAGTATTTTGGAAAACTATGTTGGCATTAAAAAACACCAAAGTGTCGATCACCTCAAGCAAGCATTTCGCCGGGAACGGGCCAAAATACCGCAAAGCAACATTCGGGCAGCGTGTAAGGGTTTCATTGTTTGAATGCCACAATTCGTGCCAAAGGTGACCAATTCGAACAAATCTAAACTTATTCTAAAATTTGATGCTATTTCCGACATTTTTTCTTTCATTCAATAAAATTTAAGAAAAAAATTTAAAAATTATGGCGTTTGCCTTTGTTGCAGTTTTTTTTATCTCACCCTGTAGGTCGACGATCTCGTATTATATCAAATTTGCAAAATAAATATTTAACTGTTCCTATCATTAACAGGTATTTTCATGATTTTAATCAATTTTTTTAAATGGAATTGTCTGAAAATCTACACAAGGAGTTGTAGGTGAGTATTTTACCCCCTGAAACAGGTTCGCAATATCGCATAGCCCCCATACCATGGTGCACCCCCCCCCCCCCCCCGATTTTCGGTATTTTGATGATTATAGCCATATTTTTCAATGGAATAGTGTGAAAATTGACATAAGAAGTTCCCCCTGATTATTTTACCCCCTGAAACAGAATTGTCTATATAGGTCTACATTTAAGTATAGCACCCATAAAACGCTACCCCGAGATATTCAGTATTTCCAGGATATTCGCGACATTATTCATCGGAATTGCGTCAAGTTTCGTATTTGAAGTTAGTAATGGGTACTAAAACCTATGACGGAATATTGTCTATGCAGGTCCATGTCGTAGTATAGCCCCATAAAACGGTATCTCCCTTTATTCGGTATTTTGATGATATTAACGACATTATTCACCGAAATTGCATCAAATTTCGTATTTGAAGTTCGGAATCGTTACTACAGCCTACGAACAAAAATTACTTATCCATTATCACGTCTTCGTATAGAAATAGAAATCTTTTTTGATATTTTTCAGGTTCGTTCCGAATGGTGGAGGGTATAAAACTTTCGGCCCGGCCGAACTTAGATGCTTACTAACTTGCTGTGAAGTAAAATCTGCTTTTTTTAATTTTGACCTTTTGTGGGGTAGGTACCAGAAGGAGTGGATCCATCTCCGAAGTCGATCTAAGTTTGATAATAATATTACGAAGTTTTGACCAAATCGAATACTCCCTTCAAGAGTTATCATGAGCGCAAACAAGCCAGACAGGCATACGTACGGGCGAACGAACATCGCTAGATAGACTCCAAATGTTCTGAAACGGATTTGGTCCAAGGAGACCTAGGGTCTAAAATCGTTACTTCGATGAGGCACATTTTGATCGTATCACATGATATATACCCTCTCTAGCCATGTGGCTGAGGGTATAAAAATCAACTGTAATTTGACATTTCGGACTCTCTCTGCTTAGTTTTACTCCTCGCTTAAAACTGAATGTAGGTCTACGTTTTGATACAGCCAGTTTATAACAGGCCACCTAGTTTACGGTTAATTGAAAATTTCGCCAACAATTTCGGGTTCTTTGTGAGAAGAAAATCTAGGTTTTATTTATTCATTGCCAGGGAACACCAGTCTCTTTCCCCTAGTATCTTTGAAATTATTTCAACCGAAATTAGTAGTATTTCCTATTATTTCGGATCTTTAAGTACGAAATAGTTCAACATAAAACGTATTTTTTGATTTTGCCTAATTTCATCCGGTTCCCAATTAAATTTCATAAGAACAAAAATAATTTGATGTCTTAAACATTAAACCATTCCCTCACCCCCTCAAAAAGCATTTTATAAGTCATTAGCGTTGTTGATATCCACAATTCAAGATCATTTCGAAAAGAAATGAATTTCTTTTGTTTCCAATTAAACTTTTCTGAATTCGAAATCAAAATGGCAATTTTTGGAATCTTCACACGCAATCGACGGAAATATTAGCTGGTTTCTTACATTGCATGCGACGATTTAGGAGGCGACCTGTATTTTATGTCTAAAAATTTCATTCCAACCTAATCCTTCTTCATCGTTTTGTTCTTCTACTTCATCTTTTCATATTTCGACGATTTCATCTGAAAATTGATGTATCATAATTTATTTTTAAAAAATTGTCTTAATTTCTTTCATCCGTTAGGTAGGTTGGTAGGTAGGTAGAGTGGAGTGGAGCGGCTGTTCTTCGACCTGTTGGCGTGTCAAGGGGTGATGGAATCGATAATAATGATTTTTGAAAGCAATTTATTTGTAATTAATTTTTGGATAAATCAACAACACAAAAGAAGCTCCCCCACCCCTTCAAAGAAACACACACTCTCACTCACACTCCGACACATACCTTTGTGTCCGACCTTTTCCGAAGAGATTGGCTACTGTGTTGATATCCCACTTTTAAATTCATCTCCGGTAGCATTTGTTATAATTTCCATCTTTAAATTAAGACAAAGACGAAGAAGTTGAAAAGGCTGAAGCTGATGCACCCTAAGGCGCGAATAACATTCGAAATCAAGCCACCGAATTCCGTTTTATTTTGATTGCTTTTAAATGCAACTTTCATGGTAAATTTGTTCGGCATAGACTCTACAACATCCCAAAAAAAGGCCATGATTTAAATTTAAAAGCTTTGAACTAAATCTTTATTTAATTACAGCTCTTAATTTCTGTTACGGCCAGCGTATTAATATTGTGGTACGCGTGCCCATACATTTTTTTCGAACAGCAGGAGGGAAAACGTTTGAATTAACAAATATCGAAAATCTGACAATTAACTAATAATATTGACATCGGTGTCTTACAGAGTGAAAAATTAACTTAATACGAATTTTTGGGGAAAAAACCATGGGTTGCTTTTGATTTCAAAGATTTTAGATGTTTCAAATATTTAGAAAATAATTTTGAATTTACTAAATACGGAAGCAATAACATTTTATATGGCGTCAAGATATTATCGGGCGAAACGTTTTTTGAATTTCAGGCAAATTACTGTATTAAATAACACTTAGAAATTCAAATAATTGTTGATGGAAAAAAGTAACTGAACTTGCCTGAGAAATTAAAGACACGTGTATTTGATTTGAGCATAACATAATCTACGTGACCTCCTTAGCAAGCCCAAGAAAAATTTGGTAGGTATATGAGCCATTTTTTATACCCTGAGTCATATGGCTTGAGAGCGTATACTTCATTTGATACGGCCAAAATGTGCCTCATCGAAATGACAGTTTTAGACCCTAGGTGTCTTTGGACCAAATCCGTTTCAGGACATTTTGAGTCGATTTAGCGATGTCTGTCAGGCTGGCTGGCTGGGAGTCTCGAAGGGAGAATCCGATTTGATCCAAACTTGGTACATCGTAATATTATTGTCAAACTTAGATCTAGTTCAGAGATGGACAATATCGGTCTACTCCTTATGGTACCTCCCCCACAAAATGTCAACATTTTCAAAGAAAAAAGCTCAAAAATATCAGTCGGTTCTGCCGACAACGTATACCCTCAGCCAATATTCGATTATTTGAATATATTTTGACTTTTGTTATGATTATTCAAACTCTTGACCTCTATGGAGTGGGTTCTGAAGGAATGGGCCAATATTGTCCATTTCATATCGGATCTAAATAAATACGATATAAATATTGCGACGTGCCAGGTTTGGTCTATATTGGTAACTTCATCCTAAAATCCATATTCATCTTAAGTTTCTGGTTGAGAGAAATATTTAGATATAGCAAATTGTAAAGCACCGCTGTCTTGTTTCGCAAGTTATAGCAGATAAAAATATTGAAAATTGTAACCCTTTATGGGCGCCATATAAAAAGGGTTTTGCAGATATGTATATATCATCTTCACAAAGTATCTTTTGTTAGCAAAAATGTTTGTATGTATGAAAAATGAAGAGAATTGAATGCTTATTTGGCTTATTTTGAGCGTTTTGTTTCTAAAAATCTTGAACCCTTTGGGTGGAGGTACCAGAAGAAATCTCTTCCATCTTTATAACAGATCTTATGTTGATGGAAATATTGAGATGTGCCAAGTCTGTATGAACTTCATGGATATTCAAAACTTTGTCCCTTTGTGGGAGAGGTACCAGAAGAAATGGTCCGATCTCTACCATATTTATAACAGATCTTGTGTTGATGGAAATATTGAGCTGTGCCAAATCTAATTGGAATCGGATGTTTATTTCACGTTTTATGTGCTGCATAGGTATTCAAAATTTCGACCTTTTGTGGGGAAGGTACGAGAAGGCGTGGACCGATATATTCCATCTTAACAACAGACGTTAAAAATTATTGGGATGTGTGAAATTTGAAGACAATCGGATTCTTACATCACATTTTATAAGAGTTATAATTATTCAAAATGTTGACCCTTTGTGGGGGGGAGGTACTTGATCGAGTGGACCGACGCAAATATTCGGATTTGCAAAGTTGGAGCAAAATCGGATAACCGCTTCTCTTTCAGTGCAGAAAATATGTATTTTGAACATTTCCACATTTTGTGGGGGAGGTACCAGAAGGAGCCGACCTCCCTCCCTCTATGCAGTATTGGAACTTTGAATAACCTCCACCATTAGGGACGAATTAGGAAAATTTCCAAAAAATAAAATCCAATAAAAAGTCTGTTGAAATCTTAAAAATACCGAATATCGGGAGGTGCCGATATATGGGGGATATACGTGATCCTATCGTGATCCTATATAGATAATTTTCTTCCAGGGGATAAAGTACTCATAAGGAACTCCTTGTATGAATTTTCAGATAATTCCATTGAAAAATGTGGTTAAAATCATAAAAATACCGAATATCGGGGGGTACTGTTATATGGGGAATATACGATATCGTTGACCGATACAGCCCATCTTCGAATTTGACCTGCCTGCAGACAAAAGACAGATCTGTGCAAAATTTTAGCTTCCTATCTTAATTCGTCTTACTGAAGCTGGATTACGGACGGACGGACGAACAGGGCTAAATCGTCTTAGAATTGTACGCTGATCAAGAATATATATATATATATATACTTTGCTGGGTCTAAAATTATTATTTAGATGAGTTACAAACGGAATGATGAACTTCAAATACCCTCCATACTATGTATGCTGGATGGTATTGGGTACATGGGGTTATTGGGAACATGGGGTTATACAAAATGGACCTTGTTCGTCATTCCGTTTGTAACTAAAGAAAATTATCATTTTAGACCTAACAAAGTATATATATTCTTGATCAGCGAAATCTCCAAGACGATTTAGCCCTATATGTCAGTCCGTCTGTTGTAATCACGCTAGAGTCAAAACAAATTAAAATAGGCAGCTAAAAGATCAGTCTTTTGTCTGCAGGCAGGTCAAGTTCGAAGATATATCGGTCCACGACATCGTATAGCCCCCATATAACGGTGAATTTCTATATTCAGGATATTTAGGATTTTAACAGAATTTTTAACGGATTTTATGTTGGAGGGCGGAATGTTGGAGGGCATTCAAAGTTCGACCCGGCGTAACTTACTGCTTTTTTACTTGTTAGTACTCAAATTCGAATTCCATTAACCCAATACTGACCCTCTGGAAAATTTCAAGATTCTACCTTCAGCTTCAGTCAGTCACTCAGTTTTTTCACGACTACTAGTACATATAAGAAACTTATAACAAGCTTCGTTTCGAGACTTCGGTCATATTTATGGCTAACGGATCCATTCGAAAAATTTAAGGTCTTAATGTAGAACCTGTATAATCTAAAAGAACTTTCCAAGCAACTCTGTCAACTATTCCTGTAATCAATGACTTCACAAAGTAAAACAACCAAAATCCTATAGACTTTTTCTCTTACTAATCTGCCAGTGATGACAATCTAGAATTTTAGTACAACATTTAAGATATAAATTGAATGCCGAATATAAACACACAAAGATTATAAGTTCCAGAATTTATCTGAAATGTGGAGAAATTCGGCAAAAAAAAAACTGTTTTGATTTTTTCTAATTTTGGCCACACACACAGAAGACACACCACCCGAACCCAATCGTTGAGTCTCCTCCATTGAGTCAAATAAGCTATTCACAATTTGTGTTGAAAGCGATAATGCCGGTGTGTAAAAGCCGATAAGACAAACGACAGGTCCAATTATACTTTACTAGACAACAGAGAAGAGGCAAAAAAACAACAACAACTGCAGGACAGTGTCCACCAAAGAACAAGTAAGACACCCAAGGCGACCAACCTTCCATCCACCCGGTCATACTTTAGAACAGAGAGAGGGTGTGAAATAATGAATACCACTTGGTTGGTTAGCTGGCGGGTGCATGTTGTGTTGGAGATTGTTTGCATTTGTTTCCTTGCGGATATATGGCGGCCGGTTGGTTTATTCGTTTGTGTGTCCGTATTGAATGGTTTTGGGGATTTTTTGTTTTTGGTGGTCTGGCGTTGTGCGCTCTTTACCTGTTAACGCCGGCATTTATCTTCATTTCCTATCTATTAGTTTGCTATTTAAGTGCAAATGTTCGTAAATTAATTTCACAAATTGCATTTAATTCGCTACAAAATTGCATCGTAAACTCGATTTAATGTTTTGATAAGCATTTGGCGATACCTAAAATCTATTGGTGGACTTTGTGGGCATTGCTGGCTATGGAAGAGAATGTGTGGTGTTTTGCTATCTTCTTTCGATTGCCAATCGTTGTCGATATATAAATATTCTTATTGACTTTGGTGTTGTTTGAAATCATCGATAAATCGAAATTAAATGCATTTCTGTTGTTCTTTGTTCGGTTTGGAATTGAATAATTTATAATATGGACATTTGGAGGCAGGTATATATGAGAGTCGGAATTATTGTGCAATATGAAATTTGGCATTAATGAAATATCTTTTGTGTGTGCAATTTTTATACCCTCAGCCATATGGCTACCGAGGGTATATTATATTGGATACGGCCAAAACGTGTCTCATCGAAATAAGGGTTTTAGACCCTAGGTCTCTTTTTGCTTCGATCTAGGGACGTCCGTCCATCAGTCTGACTGGTGCGCACAATAACTCTCGAAAGGAAGTATCCGATTTGATCCAAACTTAGGGATCGCAATGTTATTATACCCTCAACCATATGGCTACAGAGGGTATATATCATTTGATACGGCCAAAACGTGCCTCATCGAAATAACGGTTTTTGACCCTAGGTCTCTTTGAACCAAATCCGTTTGAAAACGATCTAGCGTTATCCATCCGTCTGTCCGTCTGGAGGACTGGTGCGCACGATAGCTCTCGAAGGGAGTATCCGATTTGGTCTAAACTTGTTACATCGTAATATTATTATCAAACTTAGATCGAGTTCGGAGATGGGCAATATCGGACCACTTCTTCTAGTGCCTCCCCACAAAAGGTCGAAATTTCCAAATAAAATATCTTGCTTCTTAAAAAGAGAAAAGATCATCGGATTTTGCCCCAACTATGCAAATCCTAATATTTACAACAGTGCCAAGTTAGGTGCGAAAATAGATAATATTGGTCCACTTCCTCAAGTGCCTCCCCCAAAAGGGATCAACATTTTGAATAACTATAACTCTTATAAAATGTGATGTAAGAATCCGATTGTCTTCAAATTAAACACATCACAATATTTTCGTTAATCCAAGGCTTGTGTGAAGATGATATACAAGGGGAGATGAAAAAACAGCAACCAACTTCAGACTGCTGTCATTTCTAAGGCACTCGTCCGAAAGCTGTTAAAATTATTCCAGTGATAGCTCATTATGTTCTTTACAAGCGTACAAAAGCATTTTGGTGAGAATTTTCCAAAAAAAAAGTTATTCGTGATGTAATTCAAGCGTGATAGGGTGATTTCGTCATATTTGGCTGGAAAACCACAAGTGTCTATCGTTGGAGCACTCCAGCATTTAAATGTGAATAAATCTTTTGTGTTTCTTACCATCGCTCGTTACCGTGATACTGGTAGCGTAGCCCAACGTCAAGGAAGGGGACGGAAGAAAACAGCAACATCAGCAGAAATGGTTCGAAAAATAAAGAAACGACTTGATCGAAACACGCGTCGCAGTGGCCGAAAAATGGCTCGTGAGCTGAACATATCACAATATTCCATTCGGCAAATATTGAAAGAAAATAGACTGAAAAGAGCTAAAGTGTTGCTTCGCTTGGCCGAAAGTGGTGAACTGCCGAATTTGGTTCTCTCCGATGAGAAAACATTCGTTGTCCAGCAGTTTGTAAACAAACAAAATGATCGTGTTTACTTGCCAAAGAGGTTAGCTGAAAATCTGCACCTTCGGTTGGCCACCAAAACTCAAGCGCCGGCCATGGTGATGGTGTGGGCCGCCATAACAGCCGATGGTCGCTCTCCGTTCGTATTAATCGACCGTGGCATCAGAATAAATGCCGAATATTATTGCGAAAATATTCTGGAGGGTGAATTAAATGCACTAAAAAATGCCATAATGTCAATCACCTCAAGCAAGCACTTCACCGGGAATGGCCCAAAATATTGCAGAGCAACATTCGGGCAACGTGAGACGATTTCATTGGCAGCTTGAAGGTCATAATTCGTTCCAAAGGTGACCAATTCGAGCAAATCTAAACTTGTTCTACAATTTAATGCCATTTCCGACATATTTTGCTTTCATTCAATACATTTAGGGGGTCTGAATTTTGAATAATTGTAACTCTTATAAAATGTGATGTAAAAGTCCGATTGTCTTTAAATTACACACATCCCAACATTTTTATTAATCCAAGGTCTGGTGTGAAGATGGAATATATCGGTCCATTCCTTCTGGTATCTCCCCACAACGGGTCAAAATTTTGAATATCCATGAAGCTCATAAAACGCGAAATTAACATCCGATTTCATTTAGACCTGACACATCTCAATATTTCCATCAACACAAGACCTGTTACAAGGATGGCAGGGATCGGGCCATTCCTTCTGGTAACTCCCTCACAAAGGCTCAAAGTTTTGAATAACCAAAACGATCATAAAATCCGAAATAAACATCCAGGTCGCTTCATATTTCACACTCTCTTCATACTTCTACTAACACTAGATCTGCTATAAAGATGGGATATATCGTTATAGTCCTTCTGATACCTCCCCCACAACGGATCAAAATTTGGAATAAATGAAGCTTATGAAACCTAAAGTGAGCATCCGATTACTTTCACACTCGGCACATCCCAATATTGATACTGTTAAGATCAAGTGTGAATATGGAATATATCGAACCATTCCTTCTGGTACGAGCCCCCACAACGGGTCAAAATTCTGAATAGTTGTAAAACCTCGAAATATTGGTCCCCTACATAGAAATCTATATATTTCTATCTCGCCGTGCTGAGACGATGTAGCTATGTATGTCCGTGTCTGTCCAGAAAAAATCAAAATAATTAAGTTGTTGTATTAAAAACATTATTTATATATCTCTTACACATCTCTTAATCGAAGAAAAACACTGTCGGGGAAAATTGTATGTACATATGTATATCAAATGTGTCTCTCATCCAAGAACCCTTCAATAACTTTGGTTATAAATCTGATCTTATCTCAAAGTGTTTCGAGCCGCTCAAACATCATTTTAATGGGCTAGAGTTGTGTGTTGGTGTCCAAACGCATTAACAAGCCTTTGAAGCAAAGATCAAACACACACACGCTCAAACGTTCTGGCTGACCAACTTCCATTGTTGAAGATGCAAATGTGACAACATGCATTAAGCTTGTTGTTGTGACAGCATGTTTTGTGGCACACGCTCCATGTCTTTAATATTGTTGACACAAAATTCAATTTCCGATCGATTGGTGATATTTTTTTTTTTTTTTTTTTTTTTGAGTTCAAACCATATTTATTTGTACTAACATGTATCACCAACAGGCGTCGTCGAACTGTCTGCATTGTTCGTCGATGCTGTTGTTCCTCTAAACGTTATTTTTATTCAAATGGAGATGATAACTTAACAGCTCCACAAGAACTTCACTGATAGCAACTACAAGACTTTGACACATTAATATCTATCATAGGGTTATATAAGATTCTTATTCCTGTTGTCAAACAAATAATTATCTGTTCACGTTCCGTAGGAGAGTGGAATGTTGCTTAATATGATACTTAAGAAGATATCAAAAACATGGAATAATATGGTATGTTTACATCTATGTTATAGTACAAAGTTTGGTGGCGGGAGAGAGCGGAGAACAATTGATGCATATAATTATTGTACATCCTGATAAAAATTAGACAGAAACCATTAGAATCTCACAATTTGAACCAAATCGCAAACTCGTTCGATTTGAAGAGACTAATGATTTTTTAAAAACGTCAACCCTTTGTGGGGGGAAGTCTGGCTGGTGCGCACGATAACTCTCGAAGGGAGTATCCGATTTGCTCCAAACTTGGTAATAAGTATTACTCTTATAACATGTAATATAAGTGTCCGATTGCCTTCAAATTACACACATCACAATATTTTTACTAACCCAAGGTCTGGTATGAAGATAGAATATATCGGTCCTCTCCTTCTGTTACCTCCCCCACAAAGAGTCATAATTTTGAATATCAAATATCGCACATTCAAATATTTTTGCTAACCCACGATCTATTGCGAAGATGATATATATCTGTCAATCCTTCTGGTATCTTACCCACAAAGGGTCACAATTTCCTATACTTATATCTGTCATAACCTGCGAAACAAGTCAGCGATTCTTTAAACCGTGCTATATCTAACTATTTCTCTTAATCAGAAATCTGATATGAATATGTAATTTATCGGAATTTATGATTTCGCATAAAAGTGGATATAAATGTTCGACTTCCTTCAAATTTTGCACTTGCCAATATTTTTATCTGTATAAGATGAAATATGAAAATGGAATATTTCGGTCCGCTATATATTTTACCTCACGTATATTTCACAATTTCCAAAAACTTGAACATATCTTATATAAAGTATAGGTATAAAGTATGAGATTTATATCAGTCTTAGGTCAGATACGAATTGGTAAATATTGGCCAACAGCTTCGGAACCTGCCCCATAAAGGATCAACATTTTGAATAATCATAACTCAGGGCTGGGGGTATGCATCTGTCGGCAATACCGGCTGATACTATTTTACTTGTTTTATTTTAACGTCGTATTTAAATTTGTTAAAACAAGTTAAAAGTATCAGTCGGTTTCGACGACAGATGTATACCCTCAGACATGATACTTTTAATTTAATATATTGTGACTTGCGTTATGATTATTCAATCTGTTGGCCCTTTATGGGGGTAATTCTGAAGAGAGAAAGTCTAACAATTATTTTATGATAGTAATTGTTAATCAAAATGTTAAACTTTTTAGGGAAGTACGAGAGGGTGTGGGACGATAAATTTTGACCCTTTGTGGGGAGGTACCAGAAGGAGTTAGCCGATACATCGCATCTTCACACTAGATCTTATGTTAGAAACAAGTAAAAAAGCTGTAAGTTCGGCCAGGCCGAACTTTGAATACTCTCCATCATTTGGAACGAATTTGGCAATTCTCAAAAACAATAAAATCCGTTAAAAATTCTGTTAAAATCTTAAAAATACCGAATGTAGCTATTATATTAGTGTCTATACGACGACATGAAACTGCGTAGGTAACATTTGTCATACGCCATTTCAATATTCAAATGCGAAACTTAAAAAAATCGGTTATAATGTCGATAAAATCAAAATACCGAATATCGGGGGGTACCGTTAAGTGGGGGCTATACGAAGAACTGGACCTGCATAGACAATTTTCTGTCGTAGGCTGATGTATTCATTACGAACTTCAAATATCAAATTTAAAACAATTCTGATGAAAAATCTCCCTAAAATCATTAAAATACCGAATATCGAGAGGTACCGTTATATGGGCTATACGAAGACGTGGACCTGCACAGAAAATTTTCTGTCTTAGGCTGTAGGATCAATTACGAACTTTAAATACCAAATTTGAAATAATTCCGGTGAATAAATTCGCTAAAATCATTAAAATACCGAATATCGAGAGGTACCGTTATATGGGCTATACGAAGACGTGGACCTGCACAGAAAATTTTCTGTTTTAGGCTGTAGTATCCATCATGAACTTCAAATACCACATTTGAAATAATTCCGGTGAATAAATTCGCTAAAATCATCAAAATACCGAATATCGGAAGGTACCGGGAGGGAGGTAAGGGGGCTATACCAAAACGTGGATCTACATGGCCCATTTTCAATACCAAAAGTCCATACTATGGTGGAGGGTATACAAATATTCAGATTTGTGAAATTTGAAGAGCATTGGATGATTATTTCATGTTTCATGAGAGATATATATATTCAAAATGTTCACCTGTTATGGGGGAGGTATCAGAAGGAGTGATGCGATCTATCCTATCTACATACCACACCAAATGTTGTTAAAAATTTTGAGATATGCGAAATTATAAGACAATTGGGCTCTTATTTCACATTTTATAGGAGTTGAAATCATTCAAAATTGTGACCCTTTGTAAAGGTGGTGCTAGAAGATGTCGACCTATGTTGTCTATTTTCACACCTAACCTAGATACAAATATTAGGATTTGCCAGGTTTGAACAAAATCGGATGATTCCTTCTTGTTCTGTGATGTAAGTGATTTTCTGTCGAAATGTTGAACTTTTGTGGGGGAGGTATCAGAAGAAGTGAACCGATATTACACATCTCCAAACTCGATCTGGACCAATTCGGATACTTCGGATACTCTCTTCGAGAGTTAACGTGCGCACCAGCCAGACAGACAGACGGACGGACGGACGGACATCGCTCGATTGACTCCGAATGTCCTGAAACGGATTCGGTCCAAAGAGACTTAGGGTCTAAAACAGTTATTTCGATGAGGCACGTGTTGGCTGTATCAATTATAAATTATAACAAGTTAAAGATATTTTAACTTGCGTTATAATTGTTCAAACTATTGACCATTTATGGAGGACATTCTGGGGTTGCGAGTCAAAATTGTTGATTTTGTCTCTGTCCTATTTCAAATCCCTTGAGCGATATTTTTCGATGGAATTTTTTTTACAAATTTTTTAAGTTCCTTTGAATTAGTGGAGGGCATTAAAAATTCGGCCCAGCCAAAATTAGCCGATTTTTACTTGTTTCGACTTATTTATTGGCTCTTGGTTACAACCTGATAGGTAGTTACTTGCCTGACATGTCTGCGTTTAAATAATGTTGTAGGATGCTGTTCTGTAGTAAGTTACCTTTTCATTTCATTATTTGGTAATGAGATTCTTTCCTGGGCTATGTTTCATCCCTTTTTGTACTTTTCGTATTCTTTTAGTTTTAGTTTTAGAATTCCCAAAATCCCGATTTGCTCCTAAGATTATAATCTTATTTGAATACAGGGTAAGATAAAAAAACTGCAACAAAGTCAAACGACATACTTTTTTTATTTTTTTAAATTTTGTTGAATAAAGGCAAAAATGTCGAAAACAGCATCAAATTTTAGAATGAGTTTAGATTTGTTCGAATTGCTCACCTTTGGCAAGAATTATGGCCTTCAAACGGCAAATGAAACCGTCACACGCTGCCCAAGGCTTTAATACACTCTCCAGAATATTTTCGCGATAACATTCGATATTTATTCTGATGCCACGGTCGATAATTACGAGCGAAGAGCGACAATCGGCAGTTATGGCGGCCCCCACCATCACCATGGCCGGCGCTTGAGTTCTGGTGGCCAACCGAAGGTGCAAATTTTCAGCTGATCTCCTTGGCAAGTAAACACGATAATTTTGCTTGTTTACAAACTTCTGAACAACGAATGTTTTCTCATCGGGGCTGAGAAAACCAAATTCGGCAGTTCACCACTTTTGGCCAAGCGAAGCAACTCTTTAGATCTTTTGAGTCTATTTTCTTTCTGTTGCGGTGTAGATTCTTGCACTTTTTGGAATATCAATGACTTTTCCCCGAGCTCAGTTTTCAATATTCGCCGAATGGAATATTGCGATATGTTCAGCTCACGAGCCATTTTCGGCCACTGCAACGCGGGTTTCGATCAAGTCGCTTCTTTACTTTTCGAACCATTTCTCCCGATGTTGCTGTTTTCTTCCGTCCACTTCCTTGACGTTGGGCTACGCTACGCCAGTATTACGGTAACGAGCGATGGTACGAGACACCAAAGATTTATTCACATTTAAATGCTGGAGTGCTCTAACGTTAGCCATTTGTGGTTTTCCAGCCAAATATAAAGAAATAACACTATCACACTTGAATTCCATCACGAATAACTTTTTTTCTGGAAAAATCTCACCCAAATGCTTTTATACGCTTGTAAACAATTTACCAGCTGTCGGATGAGTGGCTTAGAAATGACAGAAGTCTGAAGTTGGTTGCAGTTTTTTCATCTCAACCTATACGAATTTTTTTGCTATATTTGCCCATTAAGATCTTCCCATACGAAATTTGAAAAAATTCCAGTGAATAATCCTGCTAAAGACATGAAAATACCGAATATAAAGAGCTACTGTTAAATGGGGGTCATACCAAAACGTGAACATGCATACAAAAATGTTTATTATAGATTGTAGTACCCATTACGGACTTCAAATACAAAATTTGAAATAATTCCGGTAAATAATGTCACTAAAATCATAAAAATACCTTATATCGGGAGGTACCGTTATATGGGGGCTATACGAACACGTGGACCAACATGGTCCATTTACGAACTTAACCTGCCTACTGGGAATTTTAACCTTCAAAATCAATTCGTTCGAAGGATAGCATGATTACAAAAGACAGACAGAGATCGCTAAATCGTCCTAGAATGTATATACTTTGTAGGATCTATCAAGAATATTTCGAGGAGTTACAAACGGAATGACATAGCTTATATACCCTCCATAGAATGATGGTACGTTGACGTCTTCCACTGTCCGGAATTCCACTCCAAATTTACATTTCTTCACAAAATACTGAAAAATAATTTTTTTCCACAAATAACCAAATATATTGGTTTCGGTCAAATAAGCATATGGGTCTCTAAATTCTCAAGGGTACCGCATAATTCCTCAGAATTCAACAACTTTATGACGCATTTGTCAATTACAAGGATTGGTAAAAATTGTATTTTAAATTGGAAAAAAATTTCCATTTTCGTTATCGAAATGTGAAAATGACTCACACGCACACACACACACACACACACATACAACGTATTCATGAATACTTAATGTAAGTTCCTGTTTGGTTTTACATGATCTCCTCCCTACCATGAAACTGGGTGGGGGGCAAGGCAGCATGGCAGAAACCAATCAAAATTGTGTATTGTTTCATAAATTCCCAATCCATGAATATTAACTAACTGTCAACAACATCAACACTACTGCGACTACATGCGCTTACATACCCACATGGCAATGACAAGCATATTGCCCTGTGTTTACAACCAGGCAATTCAGCCATCCGACCAACCAACCAACCATCTATGTAAGCTTTAAGGGGAAACATAATTTTCCAGTTATGATTACGACAATATGCAGATCGTAGTAGTCGAAATGGAGACAATCAAGTGCTGATGATGATGGCGAATAGGGCCAAATAAGGCAGAAGGGCAAAGGCATTTTCACAATTTTACACTTAGGTCTCCAAAGGGACTTGCACAAACACACACACACACCCAGAGGCACATGCGTTCATGTAAATTTCGTTTCTTCAGCAACGAAATGATGGAATGGCATGACAGAGGAAATGGAAAAATATGATTTGATTTGAATAAAAACCTATTAAAATGAAATGAACGAAAACACTTCAACGCTTCAACACCTCCAGGATTTCTCTTCCATCAAAGAGAGGAAGAAGGGAGAGCAATGAATGACTGGATGGCAGTGGCAGTTGTCAACAAAGTAATATGGTAATGTGAACCCAGGCCCAGGCAGATAATGATGATTGGATGGATGATTGTGATGTACACTTGAGTGAATTATAAGCAAATGCAAGTGACGGGCAACAAACAAACAGACAAGAACAACAGCAATAAACTGAATCCTTATTAGAATTTTACATGAGAAATTGCTTCAAAGTAATCCCTATTATGGTGTTCAAAAATAATGTTTTTTTTTTTCTAAGAGTTAATAAAATCTAATTTCGAGTTATTGTCATGTCAATGAACTTTTAGATTCGATTCGATTTTAAGAACCAAGAGTGCTACATAAAATTCGACGGCATACACAAGAACTTCAACTTCTTCATGCTGGTAAATTGCTTTGTTGGTCGTATTACCCAAATACGCCAGGGCCATATTTCCAGGCCTACCAAAATAATTAACAAGATGAGATGAAACAAGTAAAAATTCTGTAAGTTCGGCCGGTCCGAACTTTGAATACTCTCCACCATTTGGTACAAATTTGGCAATTTTCAAAAAATAAAATCCGTTAAAAATTCTGTTAAAATCCTAAAAATACCGAATGTATCCTTATATTAGGGTTTGTACGACGACGTGGACCTGCATAGGCAACTTTTGTCACAAGCCATTACAATATACAAATGCGAAACTTGAAAAAAAAATCTTTTTATAATGTAGGTAAAATCATTAAAATATCGAATATAGGGAGGTACCGTTATATGAGGGATATGCGAAGACGTGGACCTACATCGCGCATTTTCTGTCTTAAGCCGTAGTATCTGTTACGAACTTTAAATACCAATTTCGAAACAATTCCGGTAAATAATGTCGCTAAAATCATCAAAATACCGAATATCGGGAGGTACGGTTATATGGGGGCTATACGAAGACGTGGACCTGCACAGACAATTTTCTGTGCTCTTCATTACGAGCTGCAAATACTAAATTTGAAATAGTTCCGGTAAGTAATATCGCTAAAATCATCAAAATACCGAATATCGGGGGGTGCCGTTATATGGAGGCTATACGAGGACGTGGACCTGCACAGACAATTTTCTGTCATAGGCTGTAGTATTCATTACGAGCTGCAAATACTAAGTTTAAAATAGTTCCGGTAAATAATATCGCTAAAATCATCAAAATACCGCATATCGGGAGGTGCCGTTATATGGGGGCTATACGAAGACGTGGACCTACATAGACAATTTTCTGCCTTAAGCCGTAGTATCTGTTGCAAACGTTAAATACCAATTTGGAAACAATTCCCGTAAATAATGTCGCTAAAATCATCAAAATACCGCATATCGGGAGGTACAGTTATATGGGGACTATACGAAGACGTGGATCTACATGGCCCATTTTCAATACCAAAAGTCCTGCAGACATAATACACATTTGAGTAAAATTTTATCAACCTACTTCATTTCGTTCGAAAGCTAGAGTGATTTCCACAGATGGACAGACGGACGGACATTGCTAAAACGACATATAATTTTATGCTGATCAAGAATATATATATTATTTGTGGGGTCTAAAATGTATATTTCGAGGTGTTACAAACGGAATGACTAACTTAATATACCCTCCATACTATGGTGGAGGGTATAAAAACTGCAACCAACTTCAGACCGCTGTCATTTCTAAGCCACTCATCCGACAGCTGTTGAAATTATTCCAGTGATAGCTCTTAATATTGTTTATAAGCGTACAAAAGCATTTTGGTGAGAATTTTCCAGAAAAGAAGTTATTCGTGGTGGAATTCAAGCGTGATTTCTTTATATTTGACTGGAAAACCACAAGTGGCTATCGTTAGAGCACTCCAGCATTTAAATGGAAATAAATCTTTTGTGTCTCGTAAAATCGCTTGTTACCGTAAAACTGGTAGTATAGCCCCACGTCAAGGAAGTGGACGGAAGAAAACAGCAACATCAGCAGAAATGATTCGAAAAGTAAAGAAGCGACTTGATCGAAACCCGCGTCGTAGTGGCCGAAAAATGGCTCGTGAGCTGAACATATCGCAATATTCCATTCGGCGAATATTGAAAAATGAGCTCAGAGTAAAGCCATAGAAATTCAAAAAAGTGCAAGAACTTACACCGCAAAAGAAAGAAAATAGACTCTAAAGAGCTAAAGAGTTGCTTCGCTTGGCCGAAAGTGGCGAACAGCCGAATTTTGAAAAATTGAAAAAATGATCGTGTTTACTTGCCAAAGAGGTCAGTGAAAATGTGCACCTTCGGTTGGCCACCAGAACTCAAGCGCCGGCCATGGTGATGGTGTGGGCCGCCATAACAGCCGATGGTCGTTCTTGCTAGTTTTAATCGAGCATTGCACCGGAATAAATGCCGAATATTGTCGCGAAAATATTCTGGGGTGTATTAAAGCTTTGGACATTCCAACAGGACTCAGCACGAGCCACCCAAGAATGATTACAAAATGCGATTCCTCGCTTCATTTCCAGCGCACAATGGCCCCCAAAATCTCCGGATACCAATCCGTTGGACTATTGTGTCTGGAATATTTTGGAAAGCATGGTTGGCACTAAAAATACCAAAGTGTCGATCACCTCAAGCAAGCGCTTTGACGGGAATCGGACAAAAGACCGCAGAGCAACATTTGGACAGCGTGTGACGGTTTCATTGGCCGTTTGAAGGCCATAATTCGTGCCATAGGTGACCAATTCGAACAAATCTAAACTTATTCTAAAATTTGATGCTATTTCCGACATTTTTCATTCAATAACACTTAAGAAAAAAATGTAAAAATTATGGCGTTTGACTTTGTTGCAATGTTTTATCTCACCCTGCAGTGCTCTGTTTAAGATTTGCATGAATGTAAAATTTTTAACAACGGTAACCGATTTTTATACACTCCACCATTCTATGGAGGGTATATTAGTTTTGTCATTCCGTTTGAAACTCCTCGAAATATTCTTGATAGACCCTACAATGGATCAGCGTAAAATTCCAAGACATTTCAGCGATGTCCGTCCATCTGTGTCTCTATCCGTCTGTGTGTGTTGTAATCACGCTGTCTTTCAAAAGACTTGAGATAGTCGGCTAAAATTTTGCACAGGTGTGTATTTTACTAGCAGAATGAGTTCGTAAATGGGCCATGTCGGTGCACGTTTTCGTATGGCCCCACATAACAGTACCTTCTTTTATTCGATATTTTGATCACATTAGCAAAATTATTCACCGGTATTGTTCCAAATTTCGTACCTGAAATTTCGTACTGCAGCCTATGACAAAGAGTTACCTGTGCAGGTCTACGTCTTCGTATAATCCCTATACATCGATTTTTATATGAGCGGTATTTTTAGGAATTTTTTGAAAAGTTTCGAGTTCCTTCCGGCCCGTCAGAATTTACCTAATTTAACCCTCCACCATACATAGTAAGGGGGGTATATTAAGTTCGTCATTCCGTTGTAACTCATCGAAATAACAAAGTACATATATTCTTGATAAGCGTAAAATTCAAAGACGATTTTGCCCTGCCCGTCCGTCCGTTTGTCCGAATGAAGATAGGAAGCTAAAATTTTGCACAGATCTGTCTTTTGTCTGCTGGCAGGTCAAGTTCAAAGAGGGTTATATCGGTTTACTATATAGTACAGCCCCCTTATAACGGTACCCCCCGATATTCGATATTTTGATTATTTTAGCCACAATTTTCAATGGAATTGTCTGAAATTCTAAACAAGAAGTTATTTTTGAGTGCCTTACCCCCTGAAAGAGAATTGTCTATATAGGTCCACGATATCGTATATCCCCCATATTCAGTATATTGATGATTTTAGCTACATTTTTCAATGGATAGGTCTATAAATCCATAATAGAAGTTCTTTCTATGTACTTCACCCCCTGGAAGACTATTGTCTATATAGGCCTACGATATAGCCCACATACAACGGTACCACACCATATTCGTTATTTTGGCGATTTTAGGGACTTGTTTCAAATTTCTTATTTCGAATTCGTAATGGGTATTACAGTCTATGAGAAAAAAATTTCGTCTGCAGGCCCACGTCTTCGTATAGCCCCCATATATAGGTACCTCCCAATATTCGGTATTTTGATAATTTTGGAGGCATTATTCACCGGAGATGTTTAAAATTTCGTATTTAGAGTCCGCAATGGGAACTACAACCTATGACAGAAAATTGTCTATGCAGGTCCAGGTCTACGTATAGCCTCGATATAAGGTTACCTTCCTATATTCCTATGGATTTTACTGATTTTAGATACATTATTCATGGCTACATTCGGTATTTTTAAGATTTTAATAGAATTTTTAACGGATTTTATCTTTTGAAAATTTCTAAATTCGTTCCAAATGGTGGAGGTTATTCAGCATTATTCGTAATTAGCATAAAATTCTATGTTTATTTAACGATGTCTGTCGGTCTGTCTGTCTGTTGAAATCACGATAATGCCCACCTTTTTTGGCGTAGAGCGTCAAAATTAGCAGAACAATTTGTATTGTATCTAGGATGGTTGGTATTGAAAATGAGATATATCGGTCCACGTTTTGGTATAGTCCCCATATAACGGTACCTCCCGATATTGGGTATTTTGATGATTTTTACCACATTTTTTCATGGATTTGTCTAAAAATTTGTATTTGTTGGTCATAATAGGTGCTTGTTCGTGTGGCGAAATATTGTATGTCCACGCTTTGGTATAGCCCCCATATAACGGTACCTCCCGATTTTTTGTATTTTGATGATTTTTGCCACATTTTTTCACGGATTTGTTTAAAAATTGGTATTTGTGCGTCATAATGGGTTCTGGCTGCGGTGGCGAAACATTGTATTTTTTTGCTGCACGTTTTTGTATAGCCCCATATAGTCGTACCTCCCGATATTCGATATTTTGATGATTTTTGTCACATTTCTTCGCGGATTTGTCTAAAGTTTTGTATTTGTGTGACGTAATGGGTTCTAGCTCTGTTGGCGAAAAATTGTATGTATAGGTTCACGTTCTTGTATAGCTCCATATAGCGGAACCTCCCAATATTCGATATTTTGATGATTTTGCCACATTTTTTGTTGGTCATAATGGGTTTTAATGTTTTCTTAACCCAATGGTGGAGGTATATAAAAGTTCGGCCCGGTCGAAGTCTTTTTACTTCTTTGCTTTCATTCAATAAAATTAAAAAAATGTAAAATTATTACGCTTGATTTTGTTGCAGTTTTTCGATCTCACCCTGTATATATTGATGGTTTTAGATACATTATTAACCGGAGTTTTTTCCAAGCTTCGTATTTGAATATTGCAATGGCTTATGACAAGAGTTGCCACGACGTCGTATAAAACTCAATATATAAAAATAATTTAGTATTTTTAAGACTTTAATAGAATTTTTAAAAGGTTTTTATTTTTTTGAAAACTTCTAAATTCGTTCCAAATGGTGGAGGGTATTCAAAGTTCGGCCCGGCCAAACTTACTTCTTTTTTAATTGTTATTCTTGGCAAATTAATCAATTTTTCCTAATTTACTGCAAATTGTCATTAAATTTCCTGACGTGACAGTCTATCTGGGGTGTGGAAATTCCAATGGGATTGGAATTGGGTTTGTAGATCAAAACCCCAAAAAGGGGGTGCGAGTTATAAGGAAAATATTTTTAGGGCTTTTATATAGAGCCCTAATCGGGCTAAGGTCAGAATATAGAGCCCTCGTGGGGCTAAGGTCAGAATAGAACCCTATTTCTTTTGGAGATGATCGCATAATATTTAGGGACCATAAACTGAAAAATTTCCAGATTTTGCAGTTGCTTTACAGGTCGCAATTATAGACCAATCAAAGGGGAAGTTAGCATGGGGCTAGAACTTAGGGCTGGGCAGAAGCTTTCCAATTTTGATGGTCATCGGGTAATATTTAGTGGTTGAAATAGACCATAGCATTTGTGATAAATAAAAGTCAAATTTTCCATTAAACCGCTAATATTTTTAATGACGACGAAATCACAAATAGACGAACAGGTCAATTCTGACCGTTATGTAGATGCCGATAGTAAAAATATCGGATATATATGGCGAAATATATACAATGTATATATAGAAAGGAAGGGGATGTTAGCTAGAATGCTTATATCTCCAGAATGGCTGGAGCTATTTTGACAAATTTTGTAAAATTAGAATGCCCTTTTGGCATAAAAGTATAAAATCTAAAAAATCGCATAAAAAGATGCAAATAATGATGTTAATATAGATTTTGTAGTACTTTGTGACGTTTTTTTATTTTTTCATATTTTTTATCGCATGCGATTTTTTCAATTTGACTTATAATATTGAAGTGTATATTTTGTAATATTTTTGCACTTTACAACACAGGTTGGGTTTATTATTTATATACAGGTTGCAATTATCGTCCGATCTTCACGAAATTTTTCACAAATGTAGGTTAAGGCTCAGAAGGGCTAAGCCTATTATTTTTACAGATATCCGCAATATATTTAGGGGTTGAACAACTAAAAATGTTCCTGATTTTGCAGCCGACCAACACCAACATTTCCATTCTACCGAAACGCTGAAGATAACTTGCATGCGAAATCATAAATACACAAAAGGCGAACTTCTGGCTTTTTACGCTGATTTCGTTGACGAATATAGGCAAATATCGTAGACAAGCAAATCATATAGATGAGACTAAATTTGCAGATCGCAAAATATTTAGTGGTTCAAATGAACCAAAATGGATGGCCTTTAGATTATATTTAGATGTAAAATGGACCACAACAACTAACAGGACGACGGAGTGCGTAAATATTGGCCAAATGTCCCTGGTCAAAATTCTAAGTGTAATATCTAGGCAGAGCTCCGTGACATAATTTCAAAAGCGAAATAATAAGGGGCTTCTAACATATTGTAGTGTTGTAGGGTATCACATGGTCGTCCCCGCACTACTATAGCTTTTGCTTACTTGCTTTAACTATAGTTTATAGATTTAATAGAAACTTACACCCCCAATGATTGTCATATATCTATTTTTATTGAAATTAAAATATATATCGAATTAAAATTGTAAATTAATAATGATAAATTTAGTTATATTTGATAAGACAGAAATACTACATACTGTCTATATATATTTATGTACAAGTGTATGTTAGTCCACACATAAGACTATGTAGTTATTCTTCTCACATTTTATTGCAATATAATGGAGTTGTAAATTAAACAGTATTATATTTATTTAAAATGTCATATTCAACCATCCATCCATCTATCCATTCGTTCGCTCTCTCGCTCATTCGCAGCTTTATTCGTTCAACCATCTTTACATTACAACTGATGCCGTTATGCAGTGTCATCATCATCACATAAAAAGGAAGCAATTCTATTTGCATATAATTATATGATTATCGTGATGGAATGACGGAATGGGTCCTGTACAACACACTTGCCATATTTATATATACTACATATATATTTATACGAGTGTGTGGGTGTGTGTGTCTCCTCCTCCTCCTCATGTTAGCATTAAGGGAACAAAGAACATTCATCAACAGTCATTTCAATGTAACAGATAAAATTGTCATTGATATAACTTATAATTTCATCATGAATACATTTGTTTCTATCCGGCTTATGGTATTTGTTTTTGTAGAATGGGAAAATGGAGAAAATAAATAAATTATCATATTAAAATAAGGCTAATTTTAAAACTTCTTGCAAAAAATGTAGGCACCCAAAACGATAATATTGTAAAATTAAAAATTGATCTGTTCCTGAATCTGAAAAAATCTACTAAGAATTTTTTCCGATGTCATAAAGGAACACGTAAAAAAGCAGTAAGTTCGGCCGGGCCGAACTTTGAACACCCTCCACCATTTGGAACGAATTAGAAATTTTCAAAAAAATAAAATCCATTAAAAATTCTGTTAAAATGTTACAAATATCGGAAGGTGCCGATATATTGCGGATATACGATATCGTGGACCTATTTTTCTATTTCAGGGGGTAAATTACTCACAAATACCTCCTTGTGTGGAATTTCAGACAATTCCATCGAAAAATGTGGCTAAAATCATCAAAATACCGAATATCGGGGGGTACCTTAAATGGGGCCTATACGATATCGTGGATTTATATAAACAATTCTCTTTTAGGCGGTGAAGTACTCACAAAGACCTCCTTGTGTAGAATTTCAGAGAATTCCATTGGAGAATGTGTCTAAAATCATCAAAATACCGAATATCGGGAGGTACCGTCATATGGGGGATATACGATATCGTGGACCTATGTAAATAATTCTCCTTCAGGGGGTAAAGTACTCACGAGAAACTCCTTATGTAGAATTTCAGACGATTCCATTGAAAAATGTGGCTAAAATCATCAAAATACCGAATATCGGGGGGTCAAATGGGGGCTACACAATATCGTGGACCCATATATAATTCTCTTTCAGGCGGTAAAGTACTCACAAAGAACTCCTTGTGTAGAATTTCACACAATTCCATTGAAAATGTGGCTAAAATCACGAAATACCGAATATCGGGAGGTACCGTTATATGGGGGATATACGAAGACGCAGACATGCTCAGACACTTTTCTGTCATAGGCTGTAGTATCCATTACGAACTTCAAATACCAAATTTGAAACAATTCCGGTGAATAATGTTGCTAAAATCATCAAAATACCGAATATCGGGAGGCACCGTTATATGGGGCTATACGAATACGTGATTCTGCACTGACACTTTCCTGTCTTAGGCTGTGGTATCTATTACGAATTTCAAATACCAAGTTTGAAACAATTCCGGTAAAAAATGTCGCTAAAATCATAAAAATACCGAATATAGGGAGGGTACCGTTATATGGGGACTATGCGAAAACATGCACCTGCACAGACAATTTTCTGTCTTAGGCTGTAGTATCCATTTCGAACTTCAAATACCGAATTTCAAACATTCCGGTGAATAATGTTGCCTAAATCATCAATATACCGAATATCAGGAGGTACCGTTATATGGGGGCTATACGAAGACGTAGACCTACACAGACAATTTTCTGTCATAGGCTGTAGTATCTATTACGGTCTTCAAATAGCAAATTTGAAACAATTCCGGTTAATAATGTCGCTAAAATCATCACAATACCGAAAATAGGAAGTTACAATTATATGGGGGCTATACCAAAACGTGGGCCTGCATGGCCCATTTTCAAAACCAAAAGTCCTGCAGACATAATATACAATTCAGTAAAATTCTATCAACCTAATTCATTTCGTTGAGTAGCTAGATTGATTTCCACAGACGGACGGACATTGCTAAATCGACATAGAATTTCATGCTGATCATGAGTATATATACTTTGTGGGGTTTAAAATTTATATTTGTGGGGTTTAAAAATATATTTTACAAACGGAATAACAAAATTAATATGCCCTCCAAACTCGAAATGCAACTATATTTTTGGATAGATTTTTGATAGCTCTTCGACAACTCAAGTGCTCGTTGATAGCGTGTCCAGTGGTTATCCATAACTCGTCGATGTCATATTGTAAGATAGAACGTCGATGTCCAAATGACCTGAATTTTAGCACATCCGACCGAATTCAGTCTAAAAGCAAGTACAGCAATTTGAAGAAAATAGATGTAGCTATAATGATATTAGATACCGGACATCAGATACTGCTTGAAAATACCTCTGCCAAATTTTGCCGAGATCGGTTTAGATGTTTATATGGATTCGATAAACATCTTCATCAGATTTTACGGATATTGTTCACCATATTTGCAATATCAGCCCAAATTTAATAGATTTTTCCATATCCAACCTAATTTGGTGGAGCTCGGTCCGGTATATCTATTGCTCCAATAAATAGTTTTTAATATAATCGTTATCGAAGTCATATCATGCCCTATCCATCAATGTTATTTGATTCATAGGTTCACATAAATTCCTAGTATAAAATTTTTTGTTACTTGAGGTGTACTAAATACGCACAGTGGTGTAGGATGTTATATAGTCGGCCCCGCCCTACTTTTGACCTTTACTACTTAATGGTTTCGATATTAGAATGTTTGGTTATTTCAAGTTCTGGAACATAAACTAAAAGTTTTTCAGAAAACACTGGTACTGGTGCTGAAAAAAAACTAAGAGAAATTGAATTGTGATTTATAGACAATTGTGATGAAAAATAATACTTTTTTCCGGTCTTTAATTGGTAGACGTTGAAAAGTATTTCATTGTGTTGTGACGAGCGCCATCTGTTTATTGTAATCTACAATTCGAGGGTAAGAACGTCATTGACTTACAATCAATGTCGATAAAACCGTTCTCAACTATTCGATGAACTGTTGGCAAGTCACTTAACGTACATTTCTACAATGCTACCACCTATCGGTGCATAGCACAAATATGACTATCGATACATGGTGGCAACACTTTTTGGCGTGCAAGACTTTTAACAATGTGGCATTACCAAAACGTTTCAGTTGTCAATCGAACCAGTCAAAGAAATGTTTATTTGCCACTCTGCACAAAAGATTTATGGAAAATACAATTTTGAAGAAGAAAATATAATTTATAGAAAATAAATACCGCGAAAATGTTCAAATTAAGTGTTCAATTAACTGTGATAATAATTGTCTTAAGTTTATTCCATTCATCGGATGGTAAGTGGCCAAATAATGAAAAGTAAAAGGTTGTGGAAAGTGGTCAACAGAAATCAAGTTCGTGTCTTGTTGAAGTCTTTTGTTGTGTTTAACCAAAGTCAGGCAGACAGACATCTACGTACATACCTACAATTATACAAAGGCACATACAAACCAATACCTATGTGAAACGAGGAAAAGTGAATTGGTGCGCTGTACAATGTTGGTAATTGTGATATATTCGAAATGGTACCATGTTGCTCTTTCTTGTTGGTGGTGTTAATGTTATGTGTTGTTGTTGTTTTTATTTTTTTGTTGAAGTTATTATAACTGTTATGGGTTTATTTATTTGTCATTCTCAGAGTTTTCTTTGTACAACTATGAGTAATAAGACCATCAAATAATGTAGTTTCTGTCACTTCAAATACTCAATGTCGAATGATTAACTTCTCACTTCCTTTACCCTCTGGAAAGACCCATTGGCAAAAGAACTAGCCTCTGTAAACACAACGACTGCACACACATGCAAACGTGTAGTTTTTTCTTTGGTATTTTAATGAAGGTGCGTTACTTGTTTTCTAAATGTTATTTCTTACGGTTCTCGCTTAGGAAATGTCAAAGTTTGAATTGAGTGACTGAAAGAGATTATTTTAAGGCAAAGTGTATTAAAAGAGAACTCGCCTGGGCGAACCCAATATTTAACTTTAATGATACTATTTCAGTTGTTGGAGTCTACTCCAATAAATAGAGTGTCATATTGGCAAAAGTTTGCCAAGAACCCTTAAGGAAAATATGGCAGCATTTTGTCAAATCCCTGGGACTTTTTGTTTCAACTACTCATTAGAGATAAGTTCTAAATTAAATTTTTTTTTCGCAAGTTTTAATGGCAAATTCTTTAAAACAGGTTATAGAAAATCAGTCGGATTTGCCGACAGATATATACCCTCAGCCCAAGTAGATTATAAAAATATTTTTGGACTTCTGTTATGACTATTCAAATTGTTGACCCTCTATAGAGTAGTTTCCGAAGGAATGGTCAATATTGCCCATTTCGCATCGGACCTAAATAAATATGATATAAATATTGAGACGTGCCAGATTTGGATTATATATCGACTACTTCCTTCACTTTATATGATATATGTTATTTTTAGAAAATGCTAAAATGTGTGTGAGGTATCAGATAATTTCGACCGAAATATTAAATTTCATACTCCACCTAATACAGATAAAAATATTTATATGGGCAAAATTACAAGAAAATCGAAAATTTATATTCAATTTTATGCGAAATCATAAATCCATATTCATTTCGAGAGATATATTTAGATATAGTAAGCTGTAAAGAATCGCCGACTGTTTCGTAAGTTATTACTGATAAAAGTATTGAAAATTGTGACGCTTTGTGGGTGAGGTACCAGAAGGAGGATTTATATCATCTTCACAGCAGATCTTGTAGTAGCAAAAATATTTGGATGTGTGAAAATTGAAGAGAGTTGGATGCTTATCTCGCTTTCTGTGAGCATTTTGTTTTTCAAATCTTGAACTCTATGTGGAGGAGGTTCCAGAATGAATGGTCCGATCTCTACCATCTTTATAACAGATCTTGTGTTGGTGGAAATATTGAGATGTACCAAGTCTGAATGGAATCGGATGTTAAGTTCTCGTTTTATGAGCTTCACGGATACTCAAAATTTTACCCTTTTGGGGGAGGTACCAGGAATAGACCCATATATTACATCTTCACACCACATCCTGGATTAATAAAAAATATTATGATGTGTGTAATTTGCAGAGAACTAGATGCTTATTTCGGATTTACCAATTTAGTACCATTTAGTAATTTTCGTACACCTTTCCAAAACCAACTTTAATTTGCAAATCTACCATCTAAATATTCAAATGCGAAACTTAAAAAAAATTGGTGAATTATGTCGCTAAAATCATAAAATTACCGAATATCGGGAGGTACCGTTATATGGGGGCTATACAAAGACATGGATCTGCACATGGTACAATGAAGAGAAGGTAGGTCAACTTTGAAAAAATGGCAAGTATAGAGGTTTACCTGTTTGGCTTGTAATGTCAGAAATAGTATCAAAACAATAAAAAATCAAACAACTTGTTGCATTTATTTTGAATAAATAATTGAAAACGCGATAACTGAATGAAAGGTCAACCACTTCTTTTCAAAATCATGTACTATATATCTCTAAAGGATTATTTCGCTACAAAACTCTAGATTTTGTCGATGCATACGTTGAAATAAACATTTTGAAAACACCCGAATTTGAATGTTTTCTGAAAATTTTTTTTTTTGTTATTGAAAAGAAAACACATACATAAACAAATAAAGAAAAAAATTGATATCATATGGTATCATAGCCCTACCCTTCATATCATTGTACCATGGATCTGCACAGACAATTTCTGTCTTAGGCTGTAGTATCCCTTACGTACTTCAAATACCGAAATTGAAACAATTACGGTGAATAATGTCGCTAAAATCATCAAAATACCGAATATCTTGTTTTACGAATATGTTTCTATTGACCAATTTCCGCATAGCTCACATAGACCTCACATCACCACTTTCAACGACATTATCTCCCAATGTACTTTATATACATTTAAATTTTCTTTTTTTTTTCATCTTATTACAGCATTACTTCGACGCTGCTTTCAATGTCGATCCCGTGGAGAATTAGGCAGCTGTAAGGACCCATTCACATTCAATGCCACCGATGTGGAAAAAGAATCTGGTGTTACTGCGATTCCATGTGCATCGGGCTGGTGCGGAAAGTAATTGAAGGCGGTGGCACTTATGCCGTTGATGGTAAGAATAATGAATTTGAGATTTAGTATTTGATCCACATCCACATATCGTTTTTCTTTTTTTTTTTTCTAGATTACGATCAGGCCATACAACGGATGTGTGTACAACGTGGACCAGACGACAATCAGGATCGATGCGCCAATACAATTTACAATTACAAACAAGTTTATATGTGTTTCTGTCAAGGTGATTTGTGCAATGGTAGCGAGTCGATAATAAATCACAAGAACGCAATGACAATCCTGGGACTGAGTGCAACCGTATTGTTAGCCGTTTACAATAGTTATTTATAACAAATATTAAAAATATTGTTTAAATAAAATTATTTTTTATCAGTGTATGAATAAAAAAAATTATAAATTATTTCTTTAAAAAATCAAACAAACAACAATTACATAATTTTGGAACATTTTTTACTGGGAAAACGGCCTGTTCACAATATAACGTACAGACAAAATTTAACCGATTACAATAGGAGTTTGCTATAATTCAATAACTTGTACAAATCAAGGCTTATATGAGATCGGGCGGTAATCCCATCTGCAGTGCGATTTTCTAACACATTTTTATACCATTTTATACTCCACATAGTATGGAGGGTATATTAAGTTTGTCGTTCCGTTTTTAAACACCTCGAAATATACTTTATTAACCTCACAAACCCCCGATTTAGCGATCTCAATCCGTCACTCTAGATTCCGAACGAAAAGAAGTAGGTTGATAAAATTTTTACTCAAATGTATATGTCTGCAGGACTTTTGGTATTGAAAATGGGCTATGTAGGTCCACGTTTTGGTATAGCCCATATAATGATACCTCGCCATTTTCGGTATTTGGCAATTAAAGCGACATTATGCACGGAAATGTCTCAAATTTGGGATTTAAAGTTCGTAATGGATACTACAGTCTAAGACAGAAATTGTCTATGCAGGTCCACGTCTTCGTATAGCCCCCATATAACGGTACCTCCCGATATTCGGTATTTTGATGATTTCAACGACATTATTCACCGGAATTGTTTAAAATTTGGTATTTGAAGTTTGTAATGGATTCGATGGCCTATGATAGAAAATTGTCTGTGCAGATCCACGTCTTCGTATAGCCCCCATATACCAGTACCTCCCGATATTGGTATTTTGATGATTTTAGCGACATTATTCACCGGAATTGTTTTAAATTTGCATTTGAAGTTCGTAATGGATACTACAGCCTATGACAGAAAAATAGTTCGTACAGGTCCACGTCTACGTATAGCTCTCATATAATGGTGTCTCCCTATATTCGGTATTTGATGATTTTAGTTACATTGTCTACGAATTTCGCATTGGAATATTGTAATGGCTTATGACAAAGTGCCTATTCCTAATATACGGCTATATTCGGTATTTTTAAGATTTTAACAGATTTTTTAACGAATTTTAGTATTTATTTTTTTTATTTATTTATTTATTTATTCATCTTATTATTTTTTCTTTTTTTTTAAATTACCAAATTTTTTTCTAAATGGTGGAGGGTATTCAAACTTCGGTCCGGCCGAACTTACAACGAAGCTAGTTTACAGTCAGCTTAAGACCAAGATAAACATTTTTTTAATGAAATAGACTTTTCGAAGGTATTGATGATTTTGAGTAAATTTAATGAAGTTCAATTTTTCTTTTTGGCTCTGTAAATGGGCTTTTAGTAACCAAAACACAAATCAAAAAAAGTAATAATAAGCGTAAGGATAAGTAAATATTCTAGCAGAATTTTATTCAAAAAAGAAGAAAAAAACTTATTGAACATTGTGACTTCTAAAAAATAATAAATGGAATAATATTTAACATAATTAGTTTTTAGTTTTGATAATATACGTATTTAAGTATGCAAAGTTGTAAAATAATAAAAAAAAAAACAATATAAACGACAGCTTCACAACAACATAATATTAGTAAAATTACCATAGATTTAAACTAAATAGGGATAGATAGGTAGAATTAAAGGAAGTTACCCAAAAGGAAGAAAGGAATAATAAAAGCCATTTTTAATGGAAGCAATACAATTAATCCAATTCTATTATATTACTATTTCCAGCTCTGCGGGTGGATTAATATGGCTGGGCCATTGTCATTGGGGCCTTCCGATTTCAATGAATCAACAATTTTAAATAGATTATTCATTTGTATTTTATACATTTTGCCCGTACGTTGCAAACATCACGACGATCTTTTTCCTGAGCCAGTTTCAATTCCAAATCATGTGCGGTATTTTGTAGTTTTTTATTGAGTAAATTTCTATGTTTATACAAAAAAAAAAAAATAAAGAAAACTAACAACATAAATATTTAATAACAATGATATAGAAAAGTATTTATTTTATATTTAATATACAACGTTGAAGATGTGGACGAGGTGGAAGTAGTGAAGAGTAAGATGACAAACCTTTTTGCAACCAATTATCATGCTTCTCTTAACAGGCCGGACATGTTTTCGTTTCACTTAAAATCTCTTTGGGATCCCTGAGTACACATTTGCAGGCACCTCTTCTTCGAGTTGGCACTGTGGGTGCTAGTGGGATTTACATTGTTCACATTGCTCCAATATATAACCTCCTTTGAAGCATTCATTGATGTACGTTTATCATCCTGAGGACTGCGGAAGCTGAACGAGATGGAGGAGCTGCAGTTAACATCCGAAGCATTGTCAGCACTGCGCCTTTTATTGCGTTATTGGGTATGGCAGCTTTCTTCACTTGTGGTGATAGAAGGAAAGCTTTACGCTTCTTTTTCGCCTCGGGCTCACTGTAATTGGTACCAGAGGCCTGTAAAGAAAGAAATTTGTAAAGGTTATTTATAAAGTATGCGGTTTGGGATCGGTTCCAAATCATGACTTACCCCATAATGATAACTGTTATTTTGAACACAACGACGACGTCGTTTAGAACGTCTTTGTTGCATATGAGCATACACCTCAGGTGTAAATAAGTCAAATATTCTCAAAAACATCTCTTGGCATATTCTTCGGCCTTGGTGCGAGTTTCTTCCAATTCATCGGGCCAATAGGCATGTGGTGGTGTGGGGTCCTCTTGGGGTTCCCTCTTCAGAGGAAGAAGAAACTTCAGGTGATTTGCGAAGCTTTGCAGCTGCGGCGGCTGCAGCGGCAGCAGCGGCAGCAGCAGCAATGGCAGCCTTGGATGGTCTTCCCTTGGTAGCTGGTGGTTTGGTGGGAACCACAGCAACGGGTGTGGTGGTGGCGGTGGTGGAGGAGGTAATGGTGCTGAAACAGCAACAGCGGCTGGTCCTCTAACAGCTGCTTGGCCTTTTTAATGCCTGTCTCAAATTCATACGACTCATCTTCACATTGGTTGACACCGGCTGTTCCTCCTCTTTCTCCTGCCTACGTTGATTGTAAATCTCAGCTAATGTTGAAGTCTTTTCCAGTTTGGTTTTGACATCAGTCACAAACTGGTGGCACTGTTCATTGAAACACGTTGATTCATCGGCTTGAGCAGTGATGTTTGCGGCCCACTGGGACTGGTCATAACCATTTCAAATTTCTTCAGTAGACTCTCACCGTTGTTGTGGGCATTGCTACTACTACTACTAACAGTGCTTTGTGGGTATTCCCTTTTTTGTCCCCTTTGCCTTTGCTGCTGCGTTTTGGCAATTTGTTCCATAATATTTCCATCGTCATCTAAGTTAATTATCTCTACACAATGGCCATCTCCTTTTGTGTAAGTGTGTTGGAGGAGATGGTGGTGGTGAGGCCACAGCTTGAGGTTCCCTGTACCTCGAAATATTTTTCTATTAATTTCTCCTCACTATTACGATGTGTAACTGTTATGGGCTGTATATATCACTTGTATCGCTAATAAGTGGTACAATTCACTGGAAACCATAGCATTGGTAGCATTTACGTCTGGGTATGCCATTCTTTTTAAGCATTTTATAGAATTGATCGATAATACGACGTAACGAAGTAGTAGAAAATTTTGTTCAGCATTGATTTCATAAATTTCCGATTCCAGTTCATCTATGATACGTTTCTTCTGCTTGGGATCCTAAACAAAGATTGAGAGGAGGAAAAGGTAAGTTAATAAAAGTTTGTATTTTTATGTATGTATAAAGTTTGTATATGTATATATTACATTCCAAAAATGAGGACTGAAAGTGAGA